>NW_017259336.1:1546872-1568955 GCF_001594045.1 Atta colombica | reverse complement strand
TATATATATATATACTGTCTTATATATTATATGATTATATATGGGTCGTTTTTCCCAAATGTTAAAAATTCCTGTAGCAAGAATTTATTAGCACATATAATGTATCACAATAAATTAAACAAATGTTGTATATATATTTTTTATATAGATGTCAAGCTGGTACCGGAAGATGTGTTGTGGACAAAGCTCATCGAAATCAATGTCAGGCTTGTCGTCTGAAGAAATGTATGCAAATGGGAATGAATAAGGATGGTGAGTGATAACATATGTATTTTCAACTAATTGAGCAAGAAATTAAAAATTTAAAGTAATGTCCAAAATCAATTATAATAATGACAAAAAGAAAGAAGTATAGGTAGAGAATCGAATAAAATTATGAAATAACGTTTTATATATATATATATACATTCGCGCGCGCGCGAATGTTATTAAGAATAAAGTTTCTTGCCATACGATAAATTTCAAATAGACGTATGCGATTTCCGGGATAAAAATCGACGTGTTGTTGCGACGCGATCAGATTCAATCGAAAAGATCTCCCTTTGCGACATCGAGTTCGGCAATAAGAAAGTTATCAACGGGACGATACTGAAGGCCGAAACGAGAATGCAGGAAGGGAAAAATAAGAAAAAGACGATGAGACAGGTGCGCGCCCGTGTCTCGCCGGGAGGCATTAGGAATTGAATCGGAGGATGTTCGGCGCAGCCAGACTTTCGCTTATACACGCTCTCACCCCGCCTTTATCCAGTTATTTATGTCGCGAACATAAAGGGTCCGCCGAATTCCACTTTCCTACCGCTGATTGATTCCAGTATTATCCACGAAAATGGATAATCCGACGGATCCATAACTCCTATTCGGTGACAATGTCTCGAGAACTTGCAATGAGATCCTGATATCTTTGCAAGGATGATCGACGCGATGTGATACCAATAACATGTCATTCTGATCTGGTAGTTGATCAATTCTTTTTTTTTTAAGAACTCTTCTTAAGAGAGAAAAAGAGAGCGCGCAAAAGAAATTAAAATTGAACTTTTGTTTATATTTATATGCTTGTTTATATTTATTGCTAACAATAAATATCAGAAAATGCAACAAATGATGAAGCATTCAATGATTTAAATCTAAAAATAATTCATACGACAATTAAAAACAATAAGATACACAAATGTATTAAATTAATAGAACACAATGAGATATCCAAGTACATTAAAAATTGAAATGAAATCGTGAAAATGACAATGAAATTCTTCCAATTCTCACAAATCTACACATTGGCTCTTCAGATTTACGTGGAGAAGGTGAGCGGAATAATTACGACAAGCCATATTAGTGCGGGTGAAAGACACTCTTGTGTCACAAGCACCAAAAAGGAGACTCGTGGCGTCCGCCGTACTTTAATGGTCGCGCGATTAGGGCACTTATTGTCGGCGAGCCTGGCGCAATTTTTCCCGGGTTCCCTTTTAGCAGCGGCTCGGCAACGAGCGCGCAGTAATTTCGTAATAATAAAAAGCGTGTCGGCTCGCTTTACCTCCAGCGTGCAACCTGCTGAGCGGCTTAATGGGGTCCTCTTGTTTCGTCGGACCTCCGCTTCTTCTCTCTCTCTCTCTCTCTCTCTCTCTCTCTCTCTCTCTCTCTCTCTCTCTCTCTCTATATATCCTTGCCGCTCTTACTGTCCTCGCGACATGTTTCACACCAGAAAAGATAAACGCCCCATACGCTCTATTTCCGTTTAATTTGCATTCACTTCGCTGCAAGAGGCCGTCCTGTTTTCTGACCACCCCTTTCCTCAATTTCTTGGCTTTTTTAATTGACAATCCCTTTGGTCACTATACTATGTATAGAATTATTCATCATTATTTTTATTATTCTCATTCTTAACGCGAATAATAAATTCTCTTCACATAAATTCTCTTCTATCTTCTAAGATTATTTTTAAAAAATACTCGATTTTTTAAATTTATTCTCATTAACTATTGTGTAAATATTATAATAGATAAATTAATAAGAAAATAATGCGCTACAGTATTTAACATAAATCTCATATATATAAAATGTAAAATGATTTTAAAAAAAAGTATTATTTTTCTGTAATTTGATATTAACAATTAGATCGCATATGGATTATAAAAGTTATTATTAACTAAAATTATCTATTATTAACTAAAATTAATTGTAAGTGACAGTCATTAAAAACCTAATGCTATTGCTCATATCCACAAATATAGTTTTATTGTTATCCCTCGTAACATTTTTTGTGCGGATTCTCGAACCAGAACACGCGAACACCCTCGAGCAGATTATTTCTCTCATTTGCATTGTCGCCGCACCACAGGAGAGCACCCTTTGCCCGACATTGTCCTTAGTCCTTTCTGGTTATCTCCATCGGCGAAGTCGCGACTGGGAAGCGCCGAAGGGTGCGAACGAGTCTCCGCGTGCGCAATAGATGGTCGGCTGCACGTTGCATACGTTTATTTCCTCCAATTAACCCTTCGGGATTCGACGAAGGCCACGCGACTGTCGCTAACGACCGCAATGTTTACGGCGGCAACAAGAGCGAACGAACACTTCGCCGCGGCGAACTTCACGAGAATGAGCTTGCAAATGCGCTTGATTGATTCACGTGAATAAAAACGACGACACTTTCATATTAACCCTGGCGATCCCAATCGTTTATTTCTGCAAGTTATTTACGGAATGTTTTAGAAAAAAGAAATCCCTGTATATCCCATCCTAAGTGATACTTTTTTCATATAGGGTATAGATATAGATGGTTTAGATTTTCTTTAATCAAAATATAAAACAACCACTGGATATTTTACGTTATATAAAAAATACGAAAAAATTGAAAATTATATCATGTATCTATGGAATTCGTTAACACTGAGTCTCTCTCTCTCTCTCTCTCTCTCTCTCTCTCTCTCTTTCGGACCATTGCCTTTGGAAAATGTACTGATAATGATACGTCAAATTTGAAAAGCTTATATATTTATTATTTATCAATTATATTTATCTGCAGTAGAAATGTATAGTAATCATTATTATCGTCATCATTATCAAAATATATTTTCTCATGGATTGGTAATTGAAACTTTTAGGTGCGTACTGCATTACATACATATTACAAACAATAAGCGTTGCTAGTTTGCTGCATGCCTTGTTGAATTCACGCGTGTCAGATGCAGACCACCAGCGTGATATAACATGGCGTTACGTGAGTTTGACGAGAGGGCGGCAGACAACCGCAAACCCCTGTTGTTCCCCATTCCCGTGAATCCGTTCAACTAATATTTCAATAATGTTTCAATCATTCACGAATTTGAAGAACGGCACAATGCTCTTATTGTTCGTCGAGCATATCACCGTTTACAATATGTTTTCGTTCGAGGCTGCCAGTTTTTTCAAAAATGAACAAAAAAAAAATTGAAAAAGTGAGTGAACATCGTGCGACGCGATGAATATCGTAAAAATTTCACCGCTACGTTACGATATGTTTCGTTAGCAATCAATCGGAAAAACGATTCGATTTTTAACGAAATACCAGTTTTGCAAATACTACACTAGTTTTATTTACTATTTCTTCCCTATTATTATATAATGGTTGATATCTGTATATGTTTGTGTAGAGAATATAGTTATCACTTTTACAATTGTACTAAATTATCGCAAAACAATTGTGCTAAATATTGCACAACATAACGATAGTTCTTTTCTTATATAATAACATTCGATAAATAAATATTATTTTTTAAAAAATTGATATTTTCGAACATTTTTTTTTAATCATTTATTTATCATTTTTTAATAGAACACTGATTACGATTATTCGTAATATAGCTTTATGTTCAATATTACAATTTCCTCACATTATCACAAATGATCTCATATAATTATAAGATAGTTGTAACAAAAAACATAGATAACAAATAACAATAGTGTAGTATTTGCAAAATTGATATTTCGTTAAAAATCGAATCGTTTTTCCGATTGATTGCTAACGAAACATATCGTAATATAGCGGTGAAATTTTTACGATATTCATCGCATCGCACGATGTTCACTCACTTTTTCAATTTTTTTTATATATCATTAAAATTGAATGTATTATCTGATTAATTTGCATATATTTAAAATATAAAATTTATATAACACTTAAAAAAAAATCTTCAACTGAATTAAATAAGTACAAAGTTACAGAAGATTTAATTTTAACGTTATATTTTTCTATCACAATAACCCATAGTGACTTACTGTTTGTTTCACTTCAGCTTATATGGACTGGTGCACCGTGTGCATCAGTTCATATAATGCAAAAATAAAAAACAGATCTAAAAGTATAATAATACAGCAGCACTCATAGCGCGTTCCACAAACGCAGCCAATATGTCCAATATTTAAATATTTTTGTAAAAGTTTTAAATAGGTAATTAAAATGAAAATATCCCTCGTGTGCATACATATATGTATTGTGTGTACATGTATACATATGAGTATATATTTTTATATTTGTGTTTATGTATATGTAATATTATTTTATAAACATGAGAAAATAACAAATTGTAGCTGTTCAGAATGAACGTCAACCAAGGAATACTGCCACCATCAGACCGGAAGCTCTCGTAGAAATGGATCAAGAACGAGCTTTACGCGAAGCTGCCGTCGCCGTAGGTGTTTTTGGGTAAGTAATTATTTGTTTTTTCTTTTTGTTAATTCTTAATACTCTAATTTATCTTTTAATCAAATCTTATTGCTATGTCATTACAATTTTTAAAATAATCATTAAACATTAGAAATCAATGATCTAAAACAAAGCGAAAGGAAACACAGGCCGAAATAAACGAGATTGAACAAATTGTCACTAAAAAGTATCGCCGAATTATTAACAATAACTGAGACCATCACACAAATCGGTAGTGATGTTAAGAACGTATCTGAAGCTCTCGGAATTATTTCGAAAGGATAAAAGTATTGAATATTTGCGAATCGTATCTTAAAAGCTGTACAAAATTTCAATTTAGACATGGTCGATTAGAGAACGGTAGGTGATGGAGATTACGATCGATAATCACTTGTCGACGGATGCAACGACAAGAGCAACAAGGGCCGACGACGTTGTTGGCACGTTTGATCTTCTGCTGCGCACCAGACTTACCTTTCGCCGTTATGAGCGACACGCCGAGCGTGATCTATCATGAAAAATTACCTTTGACTAGCAGCCCGAGACATAGCGTTTTTCAAGTAACCGGTTGTCCAGGTTGGAACTAATGAAAAATCCATAGAGCGCCAAGGGGTGAATGTTAAAAGCGACGATTGGCGTCCTGATGCGGCGCAGCGCGTCATTCTCGGCGAGTTATTATATCGTGCGCGTTACACAAGAGACCAATCTTTCCACTATATAAGCTTATTTTCAAATTAATTTGTTACATTATTAAATATTTAAAAATTCAAAGGATTGAGAGTTAAAAGTGATATATCCAAAAAACTTTTTTATTAATAAGTTACGTATATGTATAAATCAATTAATTTCTTCAAATTTGCAAGAGAAGATTTCATATTATTAATACAAAAAATACATAAAAGATTACTTTTTTCTATAGTTGCGTGATTGACGTATGATTAATTTAAAAAAGTTTGACGCACTTAAGAAATTACATCTTTGCTACGTGCCTCGCTGGGGCCCATTTTTTTGTAATTTTTCCGTGTTTTCATATATTTTATAATTGATTTATGTAACATACTTTTTTTCATGTTGTATATATATATATATATATACAACATAAATATATAACATAAATAACATAAATATATAATTATTTTTTTATTAATAATAAACTATAAACAAAATATGAATTAAAATGAACACTTTTTTTATGCTAGAAAAAAAGATAATGAATATGTTCTGAAAATTTTTACATTATAATTTTTATGAAATCTGCACTCAAAATTTTAAACTAAAAATGTCAGATCCAATTGGTAGTTAAAATGATTGAAAATTTTGGAAAATTGTATTTAGTCGAAACATTATATTTGTTTAATATATTTGTTTAAAATTTATTTAAAAACATTATATTTGTTTAATATATTTGTTTAAAATTCCTCATACATCCTCATTGTTAGTTTTAGATTATACTGATAAAATTTTAAAAAATAACAAGTAATTCTTCGGGATCTGATATGAATTTTCAAGTTTGATTTGCGGATTTAAAAACCTGAGAAATTGTTAAGTATAAAATATTAATTTAATGTATGAGAACATAAGCAACATAGTTTAACTTTTTTTTTAATTTGGCTATTATATTGAATCTGTCATTTTAATTCTTCAAATTTGATTTTGGCATAATTCCAAAAACATCTTTCATCTACTTAAAACTCAACAAAATATTCCAGTCGGTACTAAAAATAACATAATACTATTATTTTACTTTAGTGTTATTTTACTTTTGGTGTTGACTGGGACGTTTTAAAAAATTTGTGAAACAAAAAAATTTAATGAATTGGGATTTGACAATTGGATGCATATTTATGTTAATACTAGAGTTTGAAATGTATTTACGTAATTGGATATATAATCTGTGTATTGTTATAAAACAATTCACACTCCAACCATTTGGTTCTACAGAATAATTTGATACGAATCATGAGAGAAGAGAGAGATCGTTTCTATTAAAATCAACCATTCGATCGCGTAAACATGAAGCTTTGAAACTTGCACTGAAGCAGACAAGCGAATAATCGTCAATAACTCCAGAATCTATAATTACACATAAATTAATGTCGACTCGAGGTTATTGTTACAGCTATGAGCTGACTATAATCTGCTTCATTGAAAAGACCGAGAATGACAAGAAGATGTTAAATGAATTATAATCAGGAAGAGTTATTTTACTCTCTCACCGCAAGAAATATTTAAACAAAGTTTTACGGAAATAATAAGCAATATTTATTCCATGTACAATAAAGAGCTAAAAAAAATGTGGCTATAAATGGATTTGAACATTACACGCTTTTCGTCACGCGAGTCGATCTTCCCAATTAACAGCATCACCTTCGGACTGTAGATTATGTATTTCATCAAAGTTTATCTAGAAATATTAACTGATAATCTTAATTATCTTGATCATCTGTTAACTATTTGAATAAACAATTAATTTGTTTACACGTTATATTATTTGAATTACGTTGAATTACTTTCATTTTGCTACGAAGAACATCTGAAGATTTAATACGATACAACAGAGATGAATGTATCTCATAAATGTTTTTTCTTATGATTTTTAAATCATCACCGCGTAATCATGTATTAAGATGATTAAATAATTACAGATCTTTTAGTTTATAAAAATAAATTGTAGTCTTAATTTTTTCATAGTTATCAATTTTTCGAGCTCGGAAATATGTATACGTCGAAATGAAAACAAAAATTATTTACTTCTCAAATAGCAAAGGAATCCAAAGAAAGGACGTCTATTAAATACCTAAAGAAGAGCCTCTTACGTGCACTTTACGACACTTCACTTAGAAGTTTATGACATTCATATCGAAACTAATAGCAAAGAAATTACGCGAAAATGGAGTATCTCTTAAGTAACAGAAGGGTTAAAAACGCAGCATCTCTGCGTGTGTGGGTTCTCTGCACACAGTGTATTCATGTATATACGTGTACAAAATATGTATATATTATACGCCTCATGTGTGGAACTTCCAAATAGAGACTTTACTATACGATTGTCTTTGCACGATCGATGAATTAAGCCGCTTAATCACAACTAACATAAGTCAATGGCTTCGCCGCTAATGATACTTGCGAAGATCGCTCGGGCTCGATGAACGGATGATATCGGCTTGCTGACGATATCGATGGTGCCATCGTGACACCGATGGTGCAATTCATTATTCTCCAAACACTCGCCAATCTTTCTCTCAAGATATGTTGCCGGGATCGGCATCATCGATCTTACATCGCTCTCAGATTTGGCAAACTTTTGTACGCCATCCACAATATATTGCGGCAATTCGATGCCCACCTTGTAGCCCCGCTTGAGATTTTCTGATTTAGTCTGCCTAATAACGGATGTTATGCATCGCTTAATGTCTGCGCTTACGATTTGTTGCGATTCCAATGTTCCATCGTATGAATATTTGTCAGTAACATTCTCTAATAGCTCTAGAAGTCGATCAAAAGATAAACATATCTCATTCAAGGACTGTTCACTGACTAGCAGGTAACCTCTAGTTTCATTTTCTTTCTTCTTCAGAGCACATTCCAGCTTGATCAAGTTATCTTGTGCCGATTGCAGATTCATTTCGGCGGCTTCGCGACGTGCTCGTTCTTCAGCAAGCAAAAGATCGGTTCGTTTGGTTTCCTTCAGAAGACGATCGTGTTCTGCTTGGACTTCCGTCAATTGCCTGAGAATATATTGGATTTCTTCTGAATCACTCTGATCTACATTTTGCATACCAACATCTACCTTAGTAGAATCAAAACTCTTTAAACTTGTCTCATCGGTACATTGCACGATATCTTTGTGTTTCGATTGCTCTCCAACATCGACGTGATTCACCACGGGCTGGATACGAGATTGAAGATCTAAATGAAGAGAAACCTTGGGCATTGTTTGTACATTGTTGATCATCTGCGAATGAATTGAATTACGTTGCTGAGTTATATTGCGGAAGTCTGACTGTAAAGGTTGAATCTTCATTTTTGTCGATAGAAGCGATATTGGAACTGTCCTTCTTGGTGGAATTATCTGACAAGGTCGCTTTGTGTATTTAGTAAAGACATTTCGCGCTCTCAAAAGCTTCGCGGTGTCCTCATTCTCCCTACCTCTTCGAGTATCAGTCGATGCGATTTTCTTATCCTTTGGTGTTAATCCCATCCACTTATATTCCGATTTTCCCTCAACATCATTCTTCACTAATCTTCTCATCACTTCTGTCGCGAGCTCATCGTTTAGATTCACGTTCTTTCTCACATCGAGTACTGTCAGCGTGTTATTCTGGTCAAGTAAATTCATTAAATCCGCACCGATTTGATCCGTCAAGCCACAATGCTGAAGATCCAGCGCTTTCATCCACAAACTATCGCGTATTGCCTCAATCATTTCTATAACGGCGCAATTCCCTAGATGTGGATTATTGTTCAAAGTCAGGCGGCGTAGCCCAGGCATCGTGTCGAAGTTAGGCTCGCGATATCTTAGCGATTGTTTCCAGGTATCATGATACAATGCCAATTTCTGTCTTGAGAGTGCAGATGCTAATGCGCTGCCGCTGCTCGGTGTGAGGTCACAGTAACTAAGATTCAATGACTTCACGCTGCGAATATCCGCTATCGTTCGGCAGATCAATTCGCAACCATTATCGCCAATGTAACAACGTCGAAGAGATAAATGATGTAAAGTCTGTGTTCCCGATAGGCCAACACAGAGCACCGCAATACAATCTGGTGGAAATGGGATACCTTCGAGTTCTAAGTATGTGAGATTGGGTGAATTCCTCACACATTGGCCGATACTTTGTGACAGCCACTCCAACAAATAACGTGTGAGAACCACCGGAGCTTTACCCATTGCTCGCGCTTTGTCCTCGGAATTAATCTCTTCTAACGGTTTGCGGCATTGATACCTGACAAAAACTTTATAGCATAAGTATACATAATTTCTTATATTGAGAGATTATAAATTTTAGAACGATAAATTATATTTTGTTAATATCTTTAAAATATTTTTTTGTTAGCTTAGAATGTATTTTTAATAAAAGATTAAAAAATAAAGAATTAAAAAATTAAGAAAAAAAAGAAATAGTTTAAAAAAATTTAAATAAAATTTAGCATACATAAAAAGAAAAACATAACTCTTAAATGTATATGTAAATTTTTGATCATAAACATCTAAAATAACATCAAATTTAAAAATCAGTATACATAAGGATCAATTAAGGAACATTAAAAATAAAAGATATAAAAAGTATCAAAGTCAATTCAATTTGCAACCTGCTATGCACACTGATCGATTTGAGCGAGCGATCGAGGGAAAGCGAGTTCAAAATCGGTCTCCAGTCGTCCATTTTGATACGATCGGTAGTAAAGTCCAGATTATGTGGTAACGTTACACATATCACCGGCAACGGTCGCAATCGTTGCTGCTTACACAGTTCCATATAGCAACTGGCAAAGTTTCTGCCAGCTGGAATCGCCATTCTTCGTGGCGAACCCGGTCCGACCGCATCGATCTTCCGTCGGTGTCGCGACGGAATTTCACCCTCGAACGTCGTAATGGTGCCGATAATCTCGCCTCCAGAATTATGAACTACCCCGTCCGTTGCTGTAAATCAATATAGCAACAAATTTTATTTCTAAACATACTTGGCTAAATGTCAAAATATATTTAAAACTCAATATTGTCGAGAAACAAGAAATTTACCTTTGCTGTTGCAGCTTTGCTTGAGGATTAACCGGGATCTCACCGCGAAACGTCATCTGCACCATTAAATTTGCAATGGAAATAATTGCGAGAATCGGATTCGTTAGAAAGTATATTATTATGAAAGCATCGATGGCCTCTTTTTCTTGATTGTTTTCTTAAGGATTACGATAATTATTTGCTGGCCAACCTATCTAAAACCGATGAAAAATATCCCTGCATAGAACAAGACGAATCTATAAACGAAACACGCGCACGAACAGACTGAAGATATCGTCACTTGAAATCGTTGCGTACATATACAATACATATTTTTATCGAATTTGCATTTGGAAAATTGTAATGATACAATTCTAAGTAATCTTTTGAAGCAGATGAATAAGATGAAACATAATTCTCTTCGTGTCTTTTATAATATCTAAGAAAGATTATAATAATATTGTATATAGTTATAATATTTTTAAGTACAAATCATGTAAAATATTTGTATATAAAGTTTTTTTAGACTTTTATATACTGAAATTAAATTTTAGCAGGACATTGGACATGATAGAAATTATTAATTTTATTAATACGTAATTATTTTTTATTCGCAATAAATTTATTAAAGTTCAATACATTAACATCTTTATAATATGATGCTTGATGACAGCATCAAATTATTGAATTACTTGTTAATTTAATTCACGATTACTAAAGTAGTTTTAATTGCGTAGTAGTTTTATAGTCCGGAAAAACAATTCGGCGCGTATTTCTAAAAAGACTACAATATGATATATATGCAAATGTATATATAGTATATATTAGTAATATTCAAGATTGAATTATTTAAAGCAATAAAGATCCAGCTTCCACTATAATAGGAATTTTAAATTTCTAGTATTGATTATGTTTCTCACATATGCGGTGTAAAATAAAGATTCTTAATATTATTTTTATTTTTTATTATTCAGATTCTATTATCTTTTATATCATGAATTATAATATATTATAATTATTTCTCAGACCGCCCGTATCCTTGGCCATGGCGAGATATACTACGCCACTACCTCTGCCTACAGTCGCACCGACGACAAATTCCGCAAACAACGCAACACCACCTCGGCAAGAAAACGAGGACGGTATGCATTTAAATGCAATTGTTACGTTTATAAAAAGTTATTAACATTTTTTAAGATAATAATGAAAAAATTACATTAGCAAGAATTGAGCAAAATTAATAAGAAATATGTATAATAAATTTATAAAACATTTTTTTTGTCTGTTTTATTCACCATATTCATCTTAAGAATATTTAATAAATATTGAAAATAATGAAAAAATGATTAAAGAATTACAAATTATACCAAATCGTATTTAAAAGTAATATAACGAGAGAAAGAGAGAGAGAGAGAGAGGAGAGGAGAGAAGGAGGGGGAGGGGAGAGAGAGAGAGAGAGAGAGAGAGAGAGAGAGAGAGAGAGAGACAGTTTAGCATTTGTATCGTAAGTTACTCAATAAAGATAATATTTTTTTGATCTGTGCTTTAATAGAAACATATGGAAATATATTACGAAATAACTGAAGAAAAAATGAAGAAAAAAAAATTCAATTTTTTAATATAAGTATTTTATGTATTCAAGATTATTTATGTAAACTTACGATGCAAAAATTAGTCGTCCAGTATATAAACAAAATATTTATTTGTTTTAAATCTTTGTATTTAATGTGAATTTTAAGTTATTTTTATTATTTCAAGTTATTTCAGTTATGGAAATTTTATATTTGAATGAAGAAGAAGCTTTGCGTCTAAACAGGAAACGCTTCCGAGGACAGTATAGATGTAACAAACGAGGAGCCGTTGACGCCTCAACGAAGCGGATGCACTCAACTTCCACCGGTGCTGCCATCCTTATATTCACCAGCGAGTGCTGAAACGGTTTACGAGACCAGCGCGAGATTGCTCTTTATGGCAGTCAAATGGGCGAAAAATCTTCCCTCCTTCGCTGGTCTGCCATTCAGAGATCAGGTAACGATTTTTCAACTAAATTTGTCAATAGCAATTTATTTGTATTCCAATATGCATGTATTTATTATTAATTTAACATGTCCTTATACATTTTAACACTATTTTATTTGATAATTTATTACGATGTACAATAATCGTGACGTTAGAAATAAAAAATCAGTTAGGTCAGCTAATACATATCTACGTATCCTTATGTCAATATGATAAATAAAGAATAGGATGTCGGTAAAGGTTAATTAAATTATTATCTTAAATTTTGTAACAATTATCAGGCTTATTAGAGGAAAACACATATATTTATAATAATGCTCTAAACAGACGTAATGCCACAGTTAAATAAACTCGCAAGTCTGTATTTATTGCGCAGGTAATATTACTGGAAGAAGTTTGGTCGGAACTGTTCCTATTAAATGCGGTTCAATGGTGTCTGCCGCTTGAATCTTCGCCTCTCTTTAGCGCCGCTGAGCTTACTGCTCTGACCCTCTCGCCTCACCCGCATCCGCATTCAGGGTTACATCTGCAAACCACTACGGGGAAGCCCAGCCAAGTGGCGGCGGATGTTAGACACTTACACGACACCCTGCAGAGATACAAAGCGGTCATGGTCGATCCTGCGGAATTCGCTTGTATGAAGGCCATCGTTCTCTTTCGCCCAGGTTAGTAATTCTTAGCTTTGATTTGTCTCGTTTCGCACAACGCTGATTTTGCGATTTATCTTTAAAGTTCCACTTTTTAATTTTAACTTTTTTATTCTTCTCGATATTTAATGTAAACTGTATCTTCATCTTCGCGTGGTTTTTTATATGAAAATTAATCCGCTTGATTAATTTAGAGTGCAGTTACAATATACTATATATACATTTATATAAACTAATTTAATTTAATTTCAAAGAATTTTTTAAGACCGTAAATGTGATTACACAACAAATAAGGAATAAAACCTTTAACGGTGTTAAGCTGGATCTTAGTCAATTTGAATTTATATACTACATATTTAGTTATTTAAACAGCACGCCGAAATGATTATTTAATTTACACCTGCGACGCGCACTCTCAGAAACCAAATTTTTCCAAATTTACAGAAACTCGCGGTTTAAAGGATTCGAGCCAGATTGAGAATTTGCAGGATCAGGCGCAGCTAATGCTCGGACATCACGCACGTGCTCAACAACCAAATAGTCCAGCCCGCTTCGGCAGATTGTTGTTATTGCTGCCGTTGCTGCGAACAGTTCCAGCTGCAAGAGTGGAATTGATCTATTTTCATAGAACTATCGGCAATACGCCGATGGAGAAGGTCCTTTGTGATATGTATAAAAACTAAACATTTTAAATACCAAAGGACTTTGTTACGAACGTCATTTAACAAAACGCAAATACATGATCCAAAAACCAAATAATTCAGAGCTAGAAGCAGGACGAGATTTATGAAAGACAAAATCTGCAGTCATCGAAGAAAGACAGTAAAGATTAACAGAAGCTTTTTTTTAACGAAAGAATCAAGCAGAACGCGCGAACTTCTTTTCGACACGATCAGGCCTAAGGACAAAGTCCTAAGTCCCTCTGTGATGATCGTGAGAATTTCGATTGGCGAATATCTCTATCGTACAAATGCGAAGCACTGAAAAGAATGGCATCGCTAACGAATAAAACGGTAACTAAAGTGGACCGAGGGACACTCAATTGCGGCGTAAATATACACATATAGATATATACATGTATTTATTTATTATAGATATATTTATCGGGCGTTAGGCTCGACACGTTGATAGCACATTTTCTGTTTTTCGTAGGAAGTCGATGAATTAATCCGAAAAGCGGGGATACTTCATTACTAATTTCATTTTTTATCTTTTAAATTTATTATTGACTTATCGAATTAGAGAAAAAAGTGATAGGGTGGGCACGAATTTTACAGCTTTGTGAACGTCAAAAACGCAAATACGAAAATTGATTATTTTACAAAACATATATTTATATAAATTCGTAAGATTATTTAAAAAATTAACTCAATTAAAATATTTCTTTTTCTTTTTTGCTTACAGACAAATTTATGCATCAGAGATACGATTAATAAATCATGACGATATATACAGTCAAAATTAAATTACATTTTGAAATAACCGAAGCGGCAATGAATTCATAAAATTTAATGTTGCATAACATCGATTAAAATCAAATTATTTCCATAATGAAAATAATTTTGTTTATAAAGATGTGTGAAATTGATTTTTCTCGGCGATGAATGCTCGTCCGCACTTTCTCTGTATATTTCGTGTTGTGATACTATTTGCTGTAAAACGTATTCTCGGTGATATATATATACATATATATATATATATATATATTGTAACGATTACTTGTAATAAAAATAAATCCGATTAACTAAGTTATCATCACTGACTCACTCTTTCATAGACTTACTACTATCTTATTTATTATTACATGTTTATTAATGTAAATTATATTAACTTTTACAATATCGATTAAATATAATTTTAGATAAGCATTAATTATAACGCAATTTTGGATAAATATATTTAATACATCTTAATTTATTCATAGTATGAAAATGCCAAGTAATAATATTAAAAATAATATGATACAAACATAAGTTCCATTTATATTTTTACGATAAAGATAAAATAAATTAGATAAATAATTACAATATAAAAAGTAAAGACATGTTTTGAAATAAAATTATAAAAAAAAAGAGTTACGCAGCAATAAACTGAAAGAATTACTAATATAGAATCTAATAATGCACCATTTATATAATACGCCATAGTAAATTAATTAATAATCAATCGCAAAAATAAGATTTAGAAGCAAAAGTATAAGTCATTTTCTCTGAACGGGAAGCAAAAATTCAAAGATTACCAGTGTATTTGGCGAGGAGGTAAATTATCAGGAGACCTTTCAAGACACGATTTGACTTTGTGGATATAACGTAACAATGTATATTTGCACCGACACAACTTCGACATGGAGGATGTTGTATAATGTATATATTTATTTATCACTGCATAATCCCTGACTTCCCCTGCCGACGAGGATTTTGCCACATGGCAGTTTGACGGTCCCCGGCGGAGTTATCCCCTCGGCTTATAAATTACATCGGGGCTTGAGCGAGGTTTAAGGGTTTGCTTAAGTTGTCAAAGCAATCGGGGAGTTAAACGCCCCGTCGCTGGGGGTAAGCGACCTTAATGCTTTTTCGAGCGGATCTATGAAATGCGCCGAGTCAGGCAGCGAACCACAGAAAATAATTGAGGGAAACATGTAGACCTTAAGTATTCTTCTGAACTTTTAAAAGAAAAAGCATCTGGCAAACTTTGACCAACTTGCATCATGCTGAATACATCTTTAATATTCTCTTTTTTTATTTTTATAGTTATTTATTGAGAGTGCATTTTATTATCTAAGTAAGTATCTAAAAAAATGTCCGCACTTTTTATATTTAAAAATATATGTGCATATCTAAATATTTAATGACGATATTATTACCATTAGTAATAAAGTATAAAAAATACAAAGACAAATTATTTCTATAAATTCTATGATACACGAGATACGAATCACGCTATACAAATGTTTTGAAAGAAATAATTTATTGAACTGTGACTTAAATTATTGAATTGTTGAATTATTGAATATTATGTAGAAAGTCTTTGCAAAAAAAGAACCATTTTACTAATTTCAATAATCTGTCTCTGTTATTGAATTGTTATAACTTCGAAGATTGTTATTTCTGAATTTAGATATTAAAAATGAGAATAGACAGAGAAAACACATTAAATAATTATCGCTTGTTTCACAAATCTATCTTACCTCATCGATGTTGGAAAAGAAGCTTGTGAAGATTTCTCAGTAAATTAATGTTATCATGATTAAATTCACACTAAATATATAGAATACATCAATCACGAAATTGAAGATTAAGACAGCATTTCTTGTTTACCGCAATCGTTGAAGTGAGACAACAAATCGACACTTTCTCAGACTATCTTAAACTCAACCCTTTTTCCACCCTTACAATCGTAAGTCCTGTGGAGGTTGTGCAGATCCGGTAACGAATTTCGATATCCTCTAGCGAAAAAGAGCGAGTATAGGCATGGCGGAACGAGGAGGCGGAAGGTAGTGATAGTATTGACTCGCTTTCGCGGATGTGCGGAGGCGGAGTTTTCGACCTATCTACCTCGGCATTCTCCGTGTATCCCCTACTTCCATTCCGCTGCCCCCAGGAAGCAGGGAAGCCGGGGTCGTGCCGGGTTCGACCGAGTCGGTCGGGTAGAGTGAGACCGACTCTCGTCGCACTGTCAACCCCCCACCCACGCGACGACAAAACTCCCGCTGAAGGGTGATCCAGCAATGGCGGCAGGACTTGTTGTATTTCGCTTTCGAGGTGAACTCTCTCCATTCCCTTCTACCTTCTCGATTCCATCCCTGTCCCGCGTGCTCCCCCGATCTCGAGGCCCGGATAGGTATGGTGGCGGAAGGTGTGGGTAACGGTGAGAAAAAAGAGAGCTGCACAGCGAATTGTGGGATCCTAGAGGAATGAGGAGGAACATCAGGAAAGAGAGAGGGAAAGAGAGAAAAGGGAGGAAGGAAGGGGAAAGAAAGACAGAGAAAGAGAGAGAGAGAGAGAGAGGGAGAGGGTAGAAGACTATATCGCTTGGGACAGGAAGCAGCAACCTCCATTTATTTTATTACATTATCATACCAACTAGACGCTCGAAAAGTGGGATTTTAAAGCAACGGTTCTCAAATCGTTCCGCGAGAACTTTGGCGACTTTTGCCGATATCATTCGCTTTAGCTCTATTCTTTTAGCAACAAATATTTTTTTTTTCAAACTCGAGGTATTTTAATTTCTAATTGAGGTTACTCTAAATCTTATGTGATAAAATAAAGTTGATATCTAAATATGATCGATAAGATAAAATTGAAACATTTTATAAAAATGAAGGCAGTTATTTCTTTACATTTCAAAGACATCGGAAAGAATGAGAGAAAGAAAGAGAAAATAATTAAAGTAATTAATTATTATATACATTTTCTTTCTCAATGTCATCTTTATTTATATATGATGAAATTAGTTAAGTCGTACCAATGATTAAATACTTCTATTGTATTTTCTAAACGAAACATTTTTCTCGAAGATGACAACACAAATGTGACACTAATATGTTAGTACTGTCATTTTTTGTTTTCAAGTTTCGTAATGACACTCAAAATTGATTTTATTCGGTGTTTAATATTTGAACTTTTTTCATGTATAGCATCAAATTAACAAAATATTTATAAATTATATTGCTCTTTGCAAATTTGTAAAAATACAGATAGTAGGGTAAATTGTAACTTGTCGCTGATCTTTATATTATATCTACATTTAAGATAAAATAAATATTGGCCTAGTTTATATCGTATTTGATACGGATACTGACTAGTAACAATTTAACTAGTTAACTTAATTTCGGTAATACTTGTAAATATATATATGATATGAATATTTAGTTAATCATTTTGATGCATATTGTATATCAATTTTGTACATCACTCTTTAAATGCATTGCTGAAATTAAGATAATTTAATAGAGAATTACTAGTTATATCTGTATCAAGTGCACGATGTAAATTAGACCATTAAAATTGAATAATTAAATATTGGGTTGTCCGGAAAGTTCGTGCCGCAAAAGATTTAAATTTAAATGAAATTAAAAATTTAAATATTCTGCATTTCAATTTTCCTTCAAAATCGGCACGAACTTTCCGGACAACCCAATAATACTTATTACCAGTCTTAATATTATACTTACATTTAAGATAAATAGCATATTAAGGTAATTAAATAATACTTTATAATTACTATATTTTGATATTTATATAAAAAAAAATATGTTTGTATTGAGTCTTTTTAAGATAAATTAAAAATTATTTATATAGATATTATTTGTTGGATTTTAAGAAAATTTAGATCTTTCTTTGTAAAAACTAATAATTATTTATTATTAGAAGTATGATTTATGTGCAATTTAAATCAAATGGTACAATTTAACGGTTCAGTCTCTAAATCGGTTCCGAAACTTTATCGAATCTAATTTAGACAATAATTCAATGTTTATTTTCATAAAAATGTCGTTTTGTTTTAATATTAATGAACCAAAATTTGGTGTAAGTACAAAGATATTCTGAGCGCTTTAAAGCTTTTGTTACAATTTTATTTAAACATTAAGAGATATGATATAGGCGATATTTCCTCTATATATTTCAGAAAAGGATATCTTTTTAAAAACATAGATTTATTAGGCAATTATTTTATTAGATATTCTTATTGTTATTAATGTGAAAAGACTAATTTAACGATTATAATGATATATCAGAAAAATTTTTGTATGTAACTCGAGAGATTATTTTTATATTTATAAGTAATATTAATAAATATACATATAATGATAGTAAAAAGAATTTTTGATAAGTTAGCTGTAAATGAATGTATTTGAAACGCACTCATAGTTCCTAATAAAATTATTTTATGTATCTAATATATAGCTTACTTTGTAAAATCAAGCTTCAAAATTCGTTTAAGAAATATTAAACAATAAAAATCCAGGACGATATATGGAAAGTTTGAACTAAATTGTGACAATAGAAAAATCAATATCATTATACATAGCTTTCTGTTATAAACGTTAATTATATGAAAGTAAAAAATGTAAATTATATTACAATTTCTTTATGTCGTAGCGTAAATTAATACAGAGAGGTCATTATAGTTTGTGTTTAAAATTCATGTCGCAATGTGCCGATGCAAGTGTTGTTTCACGCTTTAACCAATTAGCTTCTCATTAAATCCAAGCTACTGACTCAATTAAATCAGTGGCCAATCTGAAATTTTTCCGTGCGCTTTTTTGGCGAGAATTGATATGGAAAATTTGCGAATGCGCAACCAGACTATTTTGCGTGTTGTGACAATACGCAATCGCGTGTTGTCGAAACCGCAGCTTCAATTATATCATAAACGGAATTTGATGCTATGTATTTTGTTTGAGTATTAAATCACGCCGCACGAATATAGCCGCTCGTTAAGTAGAATTAAAATCGGAAGCGACAGAAGAGAGAGAGAAAGAGAGAGAGAGAGAGAGAGAGAGAGAGAGAGAGAGAGAAAGAGAGAGAACATTGTACGATTTAACGACCATCGATTATCAACACGAGTTTAAATTGAGCGCGAATACAATTATCCTAGCAGATTTTACAATCTCGTTAGACATATCTTTTTTACTGGATATGCAACAGACTTAATTTCGTACAAACATTCGTCGGTGGATAATATCTCTTCTTTGCGCTGATGATCCTTTAGACAACAATATTTCGTAATTGCAGACATTGCAGTGATAAATAAATTTCTTGGACCAAAATTTTTGTTTTGTAGTAAGGTTAACGAAAATATACATTTAAAAAAAAATTAAAAATAATAATTTCCATAAAACGGATCCTGATCGCTACATGAATTTTTTCGTATCGTATCATAAATTATTATATTATCTTTTATGCGTTGAAAAAGATTGTAAAAAATGTATTAAAAAATGTATTATTTTTAATAACAAATTATTTTAATAGTAATGATCAGATAACGCTAAATATTTATTCCTGAAATATTCGTAAAAAATTTCTAAAACCCTAAAAAAAAACATTTCAAGAGTATATATTCCTGAATATTTCGAAATATTTACAAAATGTAAAAGCAACAAATCAAATATCGATTAAAAATTCCATTTATATATTGTTACGTATTCCAAGAATGTTCTATATATATTTGCAAAATTTTTTCAGAAATTTCAGGTTCCCTGAATCAATTTTTAAACAAAATTTTTTCTTAAAAAACGCAGTTCATTTCCTAGGCGTCCAATTCAGGATTTATTTTACATGTGAAATGCTGCGCTCTTTACATTTTCTCCCAGATAATTCTTGTTAACGAGTAAATGTCTGGTCCTCTGTGCTGCCCATTCGCTCACGATTATTCATTAGTCATATATTCAAGGAGTATTTATACAATATTCTGATATTTCATCGATCTTTGTATATTCTGTGATAATTCTTTCACTGTGCCGGAATATTACTCACATTGGGAATACGAATCGAATTTTCCACGAATAGTTAGCTAAAAAAATCAAAATAGTTGACTTGTTATAAAAAATAGAACTAAAGATGGTATCTATTATTAACAAAAAATATGTAGTATAATTTTTCAAAGAATAATTAAATTTACAGAAAGTTAAGTAATTTAATTAAATAAATTTTGTAATAATTAATCAGCATGATTAAAGGAAACATAAAAGAATAATATGCATAATTTTATTAATAATTTTCAAATAATATGTGTATAATAGATACGTAATCACTATAAATATACAATTACATGTTATTTGAATATTTAATAAGAAACGTTAACAATGAAATCTGATATAAGATTATAATATCAATTGCTGCAGTTGCATTAAGTTATGTCGAAATTAATTTATAACAGTGGAAGAAACAAAAAAAAATTGTAACAAATCCCGTCACAACTACCCTTGTCATATTTACATATTTTAATTTTATTTAAGCAAAAAATATATTTTAAAACATAAATATAACTATAAATAATTACTTATAAAGTAAAGATTCTAAAGAAATAAAATTATAATGAACAGAGTGATAAATATAACATTTAATATATTATTGATTTATTGTTTTACTATCAAAAAATGAAAATATTTTCTTTTTTTGATAAACCACACTTTAATCTGAAATAACTCACTGCATTATGACCGCAACATTTTTGCGGAAATACTATATTTTTATGCAATATTACCGGTTGTTATTTTGCAGTAATTTTAAATGTATCAACATACTCTGCGTATTAATTATCCCCATTCTTTCAAATATTAAGAAATAAAAAATAATTAAGTCGTCGTGACCAAAAAAAATGTAAGTTCTTATAAAGAAAAAAGAAAAACAAGAAAAAGATAAAAAAATCGAAAAGGCAAATCCTATTTCCGTTGATGGATATTCGAAAATGAAGTAGCCGTTGGTTAAAGATGAAGACAGATCGTAATCCTGGGAATACGTGAGGCGGAAGTCTGATTTCTTAAATAGAACTCCAGGACTCGCGGGGCCTGGATGAAAAATTTACCCAAGATCTTCTTAGGGTGGCTACTCTGTAAACAATGATAAACTACATGATAAACGAGGTATACATAGATTCATAAAGCAATTTAAAAAGTCGTTAATTCTTTCCTGGATGTTATTGAAATCAATTAATGCTTTCAGAAAAAATAACTCATCATCAAATATCCAAAAATATTCTTTCAGAAATTATAAATTAAAAATAATCATCTTTTTATATATGATTAAATAGATTTTTTTCATTATTTAATTAAGTCTTAATCTTAAATTTTATTTAATGCAATCATAAAAATAGTCATAAAAATATATAAAATGTAATTAAAAATGTCTATTATTTTTCTAAGGAATATTTAGAAAATATTGAAATTTAAATTTGATATACCATTTCATATGTTTCTTGTAAAACTTTAAGAATTCTTATTTAAAAAAATAAAGTAATCCATTTTTAAGGAGAGATTTACAATTAAGCAATGATCAGAAGAGACGATCTCTCTC
>NW_017259336.1:1540755-1546772 GCF_001594045.1 Atta colombica | reverse complement strand
CTCTCTCTCTCTCTCTCTCTCTCTCTCTCTCTCTCTCTCTCTCTCTCTCTCTCTCTCTCTTTCTCTCTCCCCCCCCCTCTCGGACCACCCTCTCTTTTATCCCCACTGTTTCCATCCCTCGTTCTCCCTCTTTCCTAAAATCAATAGATACGTCGCCGCGTCGCGCCGTTCGTCATACTATGTATTTGTTGCAACGTATTTTGCGAAGTATTTATATATAAATGTTTATATATAAATGTTGTGCAAAATATTTTATAATAAATATTTTATGAAAATATAAATTACTTATTTTATAAATAACTTATTTTGAAAATATAAAAATTCAGAATAAATTTGCATGAATACATACATTAATATAAGCTTATATAAATTAACAAAAAATTAACAGTTAAGTATTGTAATAGTTATGTGATCTGTAAAGCATCAATTCTTTTGTAAAAATGATTCACTCTTTAACAACTTCGTTATAACCATATCTAAACCTGATTAATATTTGAAAGAAAAACAACTTTCTCATAAGAATCTTTTTACCAACTGCAATTGCGATAATGTGTTACTAATTATTTTCATTCTACTCAAATAATGTTTATATACCGTGTATCAATGATTCGCCATCCGTAAAACCGCGCGCACGATTCGTTCAGTAAACTGAGGGGCGATGCCTTTGTCTCCTTCGCGAATTAATTTCAAGGGCGAGGACCTTTTATAACAGACCTTATATCCGCGAACCCTGTTTAAACAAAGAGCATCTTCGTATAACTTACCGTTGCGTGAAATACGATGTCAAAGGGAGAAAGTTCCTCTTTTGGAAAGACATGCGGACTTACTGAAGTTTAAACGTGTGAAAAAGGAGAAATAAAAATGTCTCCTGAAAATTTAATTTCCAAGAATGCAAAATGTACCTCTCTTTCATTTCAAAGAAAAAAATGAAAGATACAGAAAATGATTTATTGATTGTGTTATTTCTAATAACTAATAATGTTGATAGATTAATAAAAAACTTAACAAAATTTTTATCACAATGCTACACATATATTATATCTTTAAAAATAAATCTAAGTATTTAAGTAAGTATTTATTCTTTTTTATATTCAAGCTATTTATGTTTTTTAAATATATTTCTGCAGAATATTGAAATACTAGATCAATAATTTATTCATACAGAGTAATACAAAAAGTTTTAATTAATAAAAATATAATTTTCATCTAAATTGATAGAACTTCTAACATTTTACTATTATTAAAAATTAATTGTAAAATAGTTAATATATATTATATAAAATTATTTTAAAAGTATTTTTGTAAAATAACTTGCTCAATCAATATTTAATTGATAACGAAGGAATCATTGAAACCTGCAATGAGCATTTATCGGAAAAAACCCATTTTATGACTTTTACCATACTTTGATAAATTACCTACAATAGATCAAGTCAGATGAGGTCAGATTAATCGAGAGGCAGCACGAAATAATGCGCAAACTCATGAAGATAAAAAGCCCATAAAATAATGTATAATAAACAATACATGAATTCAACTAACAAACGAAACTCCAAAAATAATCATCAAATATATTTTTCGATGTCAATATTTTTATGATTCTAGGAGCAAAAAATATTCGTGCTGTAATGTTTATCAATATCAGGGTTGAATAATATTTAAAATAATTTCATTTTAAATATGTATTTAAATATGTATTTAAATATGTATTTAAAATGAAAATAGCATTTTGCATTCTTATTTTAAATAGTGGTTTATATATATAGTAGATCTCTAAATTTAACCCGTGGAGCGATAAGAGTGGAACGCCAAAATTATAGAGAGTACTCTCTCTATAGCACGAGTCTACCAATCACCACGAATTGTTATAACTTGGCGAAAAATTATCATATTGAATTCCGCGAAAGTGCTTTTGAAGGGAAGATTTTGAAATTTCACGCCCTTTTTATCCCATTACTGTATCATTTGCTTTCCTCCGTAACAGAAGATTCTATTTGTCAATTTTGTAGGTCCTCTATCATCAACCATTAGAAAATTGATGTCACTCAAACGGCACTAGAAGATTCTCAAAGTACGGACTTCAAGCTTCATTTTCGTTTTCTTAACACCTCTATCATAATTATTAATCACGAGTTATGATTTGAAGTTTCGTAAATTTTTCCAACTTTTCTGCCGTACCGCTTTTTTTTTGAATAAGTGTATTTTTAAAGAGAATTTGTAGACACACTGGCTGATTGTTCATTTATCTCATACCTTGTACTTTATTTATGACAGGGCAAAATGGACGAAATGTTAAATTTGTGCATATCGATGTATTCTAGAAGCCACAGTTTATGTATTTAGTATAGAGAAACGTACTAAAGAAGAAGTTGATAATCTCATGGACTTTATCAGGCAGAAGTTCAAGAGTTTGTTAGAAGACAAGTGACATTTAGAATTTTTTAAATCAAGTATCACCTTGCAGGACAATATAGATTTTGTTATTACAAATTTATATAAATAATTTCCAGGAAAAAATTGACGATAGAGTATGCATTCATGTAATTGATAATTTGTCCCTGATATCAGAAGATATATGTAAATTAATGGCTGAAGTTATGATTGTTACTAGAGAAAATAATAGAATATTTATTAATTATGCTATTGCTTATACATGTAAGTACAATTACAATGAATATTTATGTTTACATTTGATTTTATATATTACACTAAGCCTGCGTTTAGGAAGTGCGCCATCAGCGCTATTGCATCATTCTGTTTTGTCATCCTCTCATAAACAAGAATTAGGATAGAAGATTAAGATAGAAAGACGCAATAGTGTTAACAGTATGCTCCCAGAACACAGCCTAAACCATTTAAAAAGATCATTGATATCGGTGTACTCTCTGAACAATTATAGCATTTTCTCTTGGTTGCACTATCGCCCATCAGTGCAACATTCAGAAAGTGTAGCGTGTTTCCTTGGCTGGTGATAGGCGAACTCATTCAGTATAACGTGTTTCCATGGCTATAGTGTAGTGCAAATTTTATGCACGAAGTGAGATTTTGCTATACGATTTCAAAGAGACGATGAATTAGTGTGATATTAAAAATTTGAAAATGGAAGTCAACCGGCAGTAGAATTAAACACGATAGCATGAAGTAGTGTACACCATGGTGTATGTACACTTATGTAGTGCAGCACTGATGCAGCACTTACTCGCAACTGGTATAATGCGAGATTACACTCAGATATCCCAAGAGAAAACACTATTTGTTTCGTATCATATGTATAAATAATGTTTAAATATTTATAAATAAATATTTGATATAATAAAAAATACACACACACACACACACACCACACACACACACACACCACACACACACACACACACACACACACACCACGCGCGCACACGCACGCACGCACACACGCACACACACGCACACGCGCACGCACGCATGCACGCATATATAATTTTTATATTTTTTAATTCGCTAGAACAAGGGATGAAATTACTCATGCAATTAAGGATATAATACAAGGTGTAAATAATATTGATATTTTACCTGAAGATATTAACGAAGATCTGATTACTAATTGTTTATACACTTACAGTCTCCATATCCAGATTTATTAATTCGTAGACTTAGCGATTTCGACCTAACGATTTCCTTATGTGACAAGTAAAAAACCGTATTTAATTTTTTGTGGTTTGAATCTATCTACTTGTAATCAAAGTAGAACTATGCATCTCAAAATTTTACCTAAATTTCTTTTTGATTTCCAATACTTGTATTTACTTTACCAAAGTATTGTGACCTGGTAATTCAGTCCATGGAATTTTTTGCAATTTTTCATTATCAGAAATGTTATCCTAGTTTGCAGAAAAATAAAAATTTGAAACCAATTATACATAATACTAGATTATCCATGTTTATTCATAAGTTGTATAACGTGACGTGGCAATCGAAAAAATATATCAATCAGCAATTCAATCCCAAAAATAAATAAATTATTATTTATTTCTAGGATTGAATTACTGATTGATTTAATTATTAAAACTGATATTTTTATATATTAATCTATTCTAATAGATAAGTTGTAAGTTGTAGCTATTCTAGATAAAATGTAGATAAAATGTAATGTATACCATTAAAGGCATTTATTTTTTATTGATTGTGTTCTCACGTGTACGATTCCATGAAATTTAATATTTAATATTTAATATTGTCAAAAATGGATAAGTTGTGCTATCTAGATAAGTTGTAAGTGATTAAAAGAGAATTTAATGTTGTGTTAAGGGATTCATTATTAGCTATTAATAATATTTTTCAATTATAATGCTAATACATTATCAGTTTTATTAGTTGTGAATTGTTACATTAATTTTTATCTACATCTCTCTTTAATCTGTTTAATAATACTTAAATCTTAAATCTGTTTAAATTAAAGAAAAATCTGAAATTTAATTTTTGGTTGATGCTGAATAGTGTTTAAAATATAACATTGAGTACAAATCTCATTGTCTATCCACTAAACAAAATTATGTAACGTTTTTACGTTTTGTCGTATAAATATTTTGATAACGTCTTAGAAATATCCTAAATTAATTGTCTTACAAATGCGACGTCATATTTGCAAAGTTTCTGCGACATTTGTAAAATTTGCCTTCGATATTAGACGTTACAACTTTAGTTCCAGAAAGTTTTTATAACATTTCAAGAAATCCACTTGATTTATATTTATAACTCGATTTGTAACATTTTTGAGTTTGGAGAGTTTAAATTTTTATTTAAAGTAATCTTAAAACTTATTTTAAGAAAAATAATATAAAAGAAAGTTTTCCTTCAAGATAATGTTGTAAAATAATTTTGTAGAAGAGAAAATTTAATTTTGAGAGAGAGAGAGAGAGAGAGAGAGAGAGAGAGAGAGAGAGAGAGAGAGAGAGAGAGAGAGAGCATAAAGTTATCTGAAAGATGACTACGAAAGGATTAAATTGTTATAAAGATATCTTTTAGTGAAAAAATATAATCGTCAAAAAAATGACTAAAGATGTTGCACTGTTAGTCATCAATAAGAGTTTTCCAGTAAGAAACATAAATTGACATAAGAGTTATCCTGTCCTTATTCGATAATCAGTAAAAAAACAAAAACAGAATGATTTTTACATCGATTTGTGCCTCTGTTGGAAAGCTCTCTTTATATATATAGTTTTATCCATTTATTATAATTTTATTATATTTATTTATAATAAAGATGATTTTTGCAAGTATCTTTTAGTCATCTTTAAGCTTTTTTTTTAATTTTTTTTAGTTTTTTTATATTTTGGCACATGTAACATTTAATATCAGATCCATGAATTAATTTTTACACAAAATTAAACGAAATTGTATAACTATCAATATATGTATCCCATTTATAGATCCTGCAATGCTTACGATATCATGTATGCAAGAGCCATTATCTTTCATCAAAATCCTCTTTGGGGATTCGTTTTCAAAAAAATATATTAATGTTCATTAGAACATGGATAAATTTCTCATAATGCTGCATCTTTTATTCTACCCTGTATAATTTTCGAACACGAGAAACAATTCCAATCTCAGTGGCGATCCCGCGTATTGCTCACAGATGAATGATGAAAATTATCAAAATAGTAGAAAGATCTTTTTCATTGTTTTTTCAGTAATAAATCTCGAAGAGATATCTTTTAGATTAGGTTATGAAACTGAATGGTTAAAAACTCTTAACCGAGATTCAAACTATTTAATTTTAGAATTGGAAAGAGATAAGAAATAAGTTGAATTTCGGTTAAGAGTTCTGTGAGTTGTAAAACTGGGCTTAGTCGTGACTTTTCACTTTGCTCAACACAATCATTAAAAAATGATAAAAAGTTGTTTTTAAGTTATTCGATAGATCTTTTCGTCTTACCAAAAAGACAACCTAAAGAAGACAATGCTAAAACAAAGGCCGAACTTGATCTATGTTGTTGTTGATGTTTTTAAAGTAAAAATTTTTCATGCATAAATAT
>NW_017259336.1:1528330-1540655 GCF_001594045.1 Atta colombica | reverse complement strand
TGTTTACACTAAAATTACTTTTTAGTGTAATATAAATAATAATAATAATGTGAAAACGTGAAAATAATAATATTGTAAAAAATTATTAAACGCATAATTTCGTGTTGTTTATTTTAGAAAAAATCAAATTTGGAGAAATATAAATTGCTTATACATAATTATTTATAATATTTTATATATAATTACAACGATTACACGGAAAAAGATATGGTTCATATAACCAGAAATATTTAATTGCAAGCAATATAGTTACATCGTAGTTATTTTTGTGTGGTAAATATATGTATGGTTCATATGACTTATTTACTTGATGTCTCAATTACATCAATATGTAATTATGCGTGATCTGATTGTGACAACCAAAACTTGGTTGGAGAATCGTTTATCATGAAATAATTATCTATTCATATACCCCATAGAAATTGCCAACATTGTTTAACTGACTCAACATCGACTCAATAGTCTCAGCAGTCAAGAGTTGCAAAAAGTTGCTGCAAAATGATTTTGCACGAAATGAATGTGGCAAAAGTGTTTTCCCCCGTGAATCAACATATTAATCGTTAAAGTTGATGATTATTCTATTATCTATGACATCATATCTTATGTATATTACTCACACGTGTAGAAAAACCCAAAAAAATTACGAAAAAATGTCATTTTGAAGCTTATAGTGCTTCGACTCCATTCTTTTAATAAATTTCCCGACACTCTTTATAATTAACAGTAGATAAGATACTATAATTTACCGTTACTTTTTTTCAAAATTAATTTCGGTAACTTTCTTTGACGCTTTTACTAAAAAAATTTTCTACTAAAATTACACTTTAACTAATATCTCAGAAACTATAAGAAACTACCGATTAATTTATAAGTTGATCACCTCTATAATATATGTCAAGGTCAAGATTAGCGGCGAGGTGTCCTCTAATGTAAAGATTTACTGTCGTCAAGAATAAAAAAATTATACAGATTATTTTTAAAGTCTTAAACGTACTTTTGAAAATATGTTTAATAAGTGCTATAAAGATAAGAAATCTTGATCAAAAGTTTTATATATTTACAACATTGTAATTTTCAAAAGATGTTTTTAAGACTTTAAAAATAATAATTTAAAGGAAGGTATTTAAGAAATTAGATAGATTTAAAAACAAAATATTATAGTCTGTATATTAACACATAGCTGATATATTAATTTTAAATATTAAAAAGTTGTATGTATCACATTTTGAGTTATAAAAAAATTATTTTTGGATAACATCTTTAAAAAAAGAGTAAACATATATAGTTCTTGCACAGGTCAGATTGACAATATATTTATGCAAGTCTTTTAGTTCTCATATGATTTCATAACATAATTTTAGAAATTCTTGATCAACCTCAAAAATAATTTATTTAATTACTTTCTGTGATTGCGAAATTAACTAAGTTAATTAATTCGGATTCTTAACAACAAAATTATTGGCAATAAAGTAATATAGAAAAAAATAAAATAAAGAATGGAACAAGATTCAACATAATAAAATTAAGATGGCAAAAAAGTAGAACAATATATTAAAAATAAACTATTTTTAATAAAAAAATGATATAAATATCTGTACTAAAAGAGTAGGAAATAACAGCAGAAACAGAGAATTATTAATTAGCTAATGTATAAATATTATATGGAGCAAACACCACTGAATCTTCCTGGAACATGTCTGGTATCCATCTTGATCGATCACACAAGAGTTTCTGTTATACAAGGTGCATGAACTTCAGCAACAACTTGAAAGATGTCCATGCAGTACGATGATGATCTTCGTTGAATACCATAATCCTCGTTATTAGAGGAACACGCCTTGGATCAGAAGCGGGACATCTCCGACTCCTTGACAATGTCAATGATAATCTGATTTTTATTGACTATAACCTTGCTGTCATCAGGTTCTTGTTTTTTATTATCGATATCCTGTTTGTTATTACCAATGTCCTGGTTATTATCGTTGATATCTTGATTGTTACCATCGATTTCCTGATTATTATTGCTGATATCTGGATTGTTATGGTCGACATCCTGATTATTATTGTCAATGTTCTGGTTGTTATTAACGTTCTGATTGTTATTGTCGATATCATGATTATTATGGCCGATGTTTTGATTATTATCATCGAGATCCGCCCGCTCGGTATTTTCCGTACCATCATTGCCGCCGTTAATATCATTTCTTGTCCTTCGTTCACCGAACTGTCGTTGATAATATTCCTCACGCATTAACTCGTTGATGTTGCGCCAGCGTAAGCACATTATTAAAATAAATGGTTTGCGAATCTCCTTATTGAAAATCGCATAGATGATTGGATTCAACGCACTATTACAATAACCAAGCCAAAGGAACAGGGATGATACTGAATGCGGGATAGCATCAGGTTTATAGAATGGTCTAATTAGTGCTAGCATAAAGAATGGTAACCAGCAAATAATGAAGGCACCAACGATGATGCCCAAAGTAGTGCTTGCCTTTCGTTCACTTTTTCTTCTCCTTAGCTGACGTTTATTACAAATGCAGGCTCGACTATTACCGGTCCTCAGTATTCTTATCGATTTTTGTAACATGTTCCGTATAAGACTCTCTCGGCGCTCGCTGCTGAAGTGACGCCTTGGATTACCTTCACTCTGTAGTAAATAATTCATTCAGTAAATAACTATTTATATATAAATAATTATTTACATATAAAATAGAAAAAAAAGAAGAAAAATTTTTTAATAAAAATTGCATTATTTAACAAAGAATCCTGCACAAATCTTATGGAAAATGGGTTATGGATCGCTTTAAATTTTAATATTTTGTAGCTCATGTGAAACTGATTAAAATTCTTCATAGGCTTCCAAATGTAGTTAGTTTTTGCTCTAAAAACCTTCAGAAAGTCTTTATATTGTATATGAGAAAGTACAAAAAATCGAAATAAATCTTTTTTTACTACACTTGTACATATGCATCAGTGATTTTTAATTTTAATTTTGTATTCGTTCTCAGAATTACCCAGAATGAACGTGGACAAGCGTTTCATTCCTTCGAAATGCTTGATTTATCTGAGTGTTCTTGCTACTTATGAATAGTGTTTGATTGTCGTGAATTTTCTTATTTTTTTGGAAGTTCTAACATACTTCTTCGAATTAGAAAGTAAAATGAAATCTTTTTCTCAGAATGTTTTGTACATAATAATACTTTCCGAAATATTGAAAAATATGATACTTAAACTTTTTTGTGATACTATATCCGACAAATTTTTCCGTGACATATATGTATACAGTATATAGCCAAGAAGCATTATGCAGTATTCATAATTAATATTATATTAATAAAAAAGATTTATCTTGAATTATACTTTCATATAAGATGTGATGATCTTCCAAAGTCCTGGAGCAAAACTTTAGAGGTATTTGGAGATTTTATACCCTTCCAAAGTTTAGTTATAACAGTTAAGATCTCTGTTTTCAAGTTTAAGATTCATGGAAATAATTTTGATTTTTCAAAACTATCCTAATATCATTTCTATAAATAAATATCAATTAAAATAAATCGATTTAAAAAATTTGAAATTGAAAAATTACATCTTTCCAAAAAATTTGCTATAATTTTTTAAAATTATTTTTTATAAATTCTAAGGACAGATTCTGAAAGAGCAAGAAATTTTACATAAAAAATTATTATTGCTTAATGTTTTTAAGAACATTAAAACATAACAAATAAATCCGCTGAAATTTATTTAAAAATCGCGTCTAACTGAACATTAATGGACTAAGAAAAAATTAGAATTCGAACATAATTTACAAAAAAAAATAAATTTTTTATTTTAAAGAAATTTCTTTATCTTGATGGTCAAAAAATGTTTAAATTATGTATCACATTACTTGCATTTGTGATTAAAAATAATTTTCTAAGTTAACTCAAATTTTATCTTTAATTGTCTGTAAAATAAACATTTATTTCAATTCTTTTGATGTAAAATCAATATAAAAATTAAATCTATAACAAATATACAACATATATGACTTACTGTAGATGCAATGGTATTTTTTATATGTGTGTTTGGTAAACTGGTTAGCCTTACACACTTCTTGTAGGAATGTCGTGGACAGCTCGTTGAACACATAATCTTATGGTGATCGAAAGGTGAATTAACATCGGGCTCCAATTCCATGTCAAATCGACCCACTTGATAATTCATGGCAGATTTATCGCGCGCGGCATTGAATAGTTTGTAGTTTATCTGTAATACAATTAGTAATACACATGCGCGCATTTATGATACAATTCTGATGAGAAATTATTATCTGAGTAACAATTATAGTCACCCTAATAGTAGCGAAAACTGTAATGTGTGTCAGAGTTAGAATTGCAATCATGCGAGATGCAAGGTCATGTCTCTTTCTATAAAATTAAAGAATTTCGTTCCAATTAACGTCTAAGTAGAGTAACTATTTTTTAAATTATTAATGCCGATATATATTATATAGCACGAGACATGTCCATTTGATCTTACATATTTATTATCACAAATTCAATTAGTCGCCATATCTGAAGACAGCATCGCTTATTTTATTATATGCCATCAGATAGGCTTACAAGCAGAGCTGTGCACATATTTGAAATACTTTTATTTGAAAAATAGTATTTGTAAGACAATTGTATTTCGTATTTTGTATTTATCGAAGCATATAAAAATATTCTGTGTTTTGTATTTCAAACACTAAGATTGACGACAATCAATATTATAACAACATTGCAGCAATACTACTTTGAAAGATTGTAATATTTCATAAAATATTGTTGCAATTTGTTGCATATTGTAATAATATTTCTACAAAAATCGGATATGATTGCCACGACCGAAAGTTGCTCATTAATTATACATGTTTTGGTTATAAGAACTATAAATTTGAGTATAAGAACTATTGTATGATTGTGATAACCGTAAAATTGGCATATCATTTTATAGCTGTAAAAATATGTCCACTTTACAGTTATCACAACCAAATATATTGATGGGCGAAAATTATCATATTTTCGGTTGAAACAACCGTAACATTTTTTCGGTATATGTCCGCAACAATAAAATTGAAATATTGTGTAATATTGCTACAATTTTTAGAGTAACATTGCAAATGTATTACTGCAACGTAATGTAATATTTAATCCAGTTTTATTAATTGCTAAAATATTGTTTCTAAAATGACATTCTAAAATACACACAATAAAATTATAATATTAAAAAAAAAAAATAAAATTATAATATTAAAAAAAAAAAATAAAATTATAATATTAATAAAAAAACATTCAGGAGTTTAGAAAACACATCCGAAAGAGCTTGGAAATCTTCAGAAGACTCGCCAACTCATTTTGCATATACTTTCTTAGACCTCCTGGATATTTTCTTCTTATGAGAAGCATGTCCATCTCGTGGCGGCACCGCATACTTACGTATTGAATTATAATATTGCAGCAATATAAAGCAATACATTTCCTACAAAATATTAAAATTACAATATCTGACAACATTGTTGCAATATTTTCAATGACATATTAAAATTTCAATATTACAATATTGCTGCAATGTTTATAATATTGCGCACTATTAACATATTGCTGCAATATTTCGTGCTGTAGAGGCATCAATATAAAGACAAACTATAACTCCCTTATCTAAGCAAATGTTCAAATTTCAAATTGCTTGCGTCTTTTTGCAACATAAAGTTCTGCTCTTTTTAAGAAGTTATTATGCATAGCAGCTTTTATACTATTTCGATACAAACTTATACAAGCTGTAATTATCCCTTCTTGAAAATCTTAAATACTATTTATAGAGCATATAAATATTATTACTTCAAATAATACTACAAATTTAATATTAAATTGATATTAGGTTTGATATAAAATCATATTGAATTTCTTAAAGACCCCTACAATCTACATACAGCATGTAATATTGCAATAATTACAGTATAATATTGCAGTATAATATTACAGTATAATATTATAACAAGTAATACTATATAACGAATATATTACTGAGATATTATACATTGTAAAATATTAATATAATATATATTATAGTAATTTTACTAAGATTTATGATATGTAATTGCAATATAACGTAAATATTACTATATGGTATATCGCATTGCAATATTATTGCAATATTGTTCAAATATTACAAGTCAAATTACAGGGGCTGCGAGTAGTAGTAGGCCGCGACACCACCAATAGATGGAGAATTAAATTTCTCCTAAGTAAGAATCAGACAGGATAAAAAAAAAGTTGCAGCATTATGAGAATTTTTACTCGTGAATTTCAAATGATTTCACTTGATATAATTTTCTGAAACAGGTTCCCTAAAATAAAGTTCGGTGATAAATGTAAGGTGATTGTTTCTGATATATTGACAAAAAAAAATTGTACTATAGATTTTCAATATTACTGTATATCATGGCCTAAATTAACAGTAAAATTTTTTGTTATTCTGTGTTAAAAATTAAGTTAGGGATACATTATATTCTTGGATTACATTCGATGAAAGCGTTATAAGCATTATTGTGTCTCATTTTATTTTTCTTATAATTAAATGTAAAACAAGAATTAGATAATGTAATAATGCTAACAGCACGTTCTTCAAACGCATACTATGGAAGTAAATATTACTAGAATGTTACCACAATAATGCAGAAATGTTTCAGTTCGCGGATATTTAATGTTGTAGTAATATTTATGCCATATTATTGATATATTACCATATAATATTAGGTGTAGTAAAAAGAAATCCATTATTTTTCCATTCAATTTCATGCAAAAATAATGGATTTCTTTTTACTACACCTAATATTATAGCAATTTTGTAATGTCACTGCAACATTTTTACTTATTTAATATAGTAATACTATAAAAAAATGTACGAAATGTATGAAAAAATTACATTGTGGTATTTAAAAAATCAAAGTAAATTAAATTTTTTATTAAAAAAAGTTTCTTCCAATTTTTGCTAATTATTGCTAATTGTAGCTTAAGTCAAACAAATGAGTAACTACCTTCCAACTTTTTTTAAACTGTCGAAGATGTCCCAAAAATTATGCCAATCGTTATACTTTCTAACAGTATATTAAAAATTCAACAAAAAAATATGTAAGAGAAAATAATAAAAAATATTTTATATATATCCTTTCAGCACAAAATATTACAGCGACATTGCAGCATTATTACTTTGAAAGATTGTATTTCACAAAACATTGCTGCAACATTGTAATATTGCAATTTCTTCTATGTCCGTTAAAATAAAATATTATTGCAATATTTTGCGGTATTGCTGCAATATTTAAAGAACTGTAGACGTATTGCTGCAACATTATGCAGTATTTCAATAATTAATATAATTTTATTAATTGCTAAAATATTATTGGTTATCATGATGTTCCAAAATATACACAAAAATCTTATAATAAAAAATATTTGGACCCCCCGGAAACACACTCGAAAAAACTTGAGAATCTCCAGGAGACTCGCCAACTCAATTTGCATATACCTTTTCTCTTATAGGACTCCTAGATGGTTTTTTTCTTACAAGAAGCACATTCCAGGAAGCACCATTTCATAACAGGATTACAAACTTACTTATTGAATTATAATGTTACAGCAATATATTATAATACTTCTAATACAAAATATTAAAATTAATATATTTCACAATTATTGTTACAATATTTCCAATAAAATACTAAAATTTCAATATTGCAGCAATATTGCAGCAATTTTTATTTTTAATAAAATATTGCGCACTATTAAAATATTGTTGCAATATTGGCTACAATATTTTGTGCTATAGGGATGTATACTGTTCGCCATGATTTTTAAAGAAAAGCTTTGACAGTTAAAAAAAAAATCAAGGGTAAATATTTATCTGTTTCATGCGAATTATAACATTGTCATAAAAAAATTTAATAAAAAATTTCAAATTATCTTGAATTTTTTAAATAGCACTTTACAATTTTTTCATACTAATGTAGAGGTCTTCAAGATGAATTTAACGCATTATCAAAAATTTACTGATGTTTTATTGATGATGTTTCAAACACATAATCACAAATATCTATTAATAAAAAAAGCCTATTTAAACAAATTATTTTATTGATTTTTTATTTATATAAATAACTTATATAAATAATTTTTTATTATTTATTTATAAATATTCAAATTTTTTTTTTCAAATTCAAATTTGCTTGCGTCTTTCTGCAACACAAGTTCTGCTCCTTATAACAAATTATTACGAGACAGCTATTATATCATTTTAATCCGAAGTTGTGCAATCTATAATTATCCTTTCTCAAAAATCTTGAATATTATATTTATTATTGTTTGATAACATTTCAAATGTTATAAAAAGTTCATCGGAGACAAATCCAGAGAACGTGCCGTCATGTACGTACATATATGTGTGTATGTATTTATGTTCTACGTTTCTAGTCAGAGTTTATAAATACTGTTTATAAATACTATTACAAATAATGTTATAATTTTGATGTTAAATAGCAATAAAATCTATTCACATAATCTTTTTTTATTAATGGATACTTATGATACATATTATATATTTATGTGTTATGCGTTTATATGAAATCAATAAAACATTAATAAATCCTGAACAGCCGAATGCAGTAACATGTTGCTGAAAATTGTTGCAGCTAATTTCGACAAACTCAGGACAAGATGAGACAGCATTATATCTGTCGCATTAAACTCAATGGAATTCGAATTCTTGATGGCAACGTATCAGCATCAATTTCCTTGACAACAATTGGTGTTGTCAATTTGTTATCAGCAAACAGAACATTGTCAACAAATCGGCGGCAATCCGGCAACTTGTCATCGTCTGCATGCTATCCGCAGTCAACAGCACATATATAGCAACATGGCGATAATATGTGTCAAATAATAAATACTACGTAATTATGCTGATAGCTGGTAATATACAAACAAACCATGCTGTGCTACGCATTGCAAATGTTTCGAAATAATACTGACAATGTTCAAGAATAGAAAAAATAAATTTAGTATTTTTTAAGCGACAATTCACATATGTCACGTCACAGCAACGTTTCATATATATGTATTTTATCAATTACAATCGTTTTACAATTTTAAGTTTCGAAAACGCAACGCATTTGAATTTAAGATTCCGGGGTAGTATAAATCTAATATGTTTACGTTAAACTATATAATCGCACGCTTGTTTGTCAATTCGGTGTTCAATAACTACTCAACTAGCAACCTCACGGTGTCTCGTGTGAATCAGGCAAAATTTAATGCTTGAAAACCGACATCTGTTTATCTAAATTTTATAACAAATTTATCTTACTAAGTTTTAGTTTATGCAGTAAAAGGTTAAAAAGTTTATAAATCATTTATACTATGACATCACGTATGTAAAGGTTGTAAAAATGCATCATTACATAATATATTGTATTTAAGTAAGTAAGCTACACCGATTCTAACCCACTATGTGCGTATATGTATATGCGGTGTGAGCGCGCGTGTATATGTGTGAGTATATGTAAGGTCAAAGAAGGAGGAAGTGCGTCACAGATGTTGGATCTGAGGAGTAAGGAAGGAGAAAATGCGTTAAATGAAAGGTCTACGGGAAAGAGGGTTTTGCTGTTTCTCCCTCCTACCCATTGTGTTTTCTTTTCAACCCATTAGTGTTCTCTCGTTCCCTCCTCTCCCCTCCCCCATCTTTTGTAGTACTATGCAGTTTTCTCTCTCCCTCCCGTTGCGTTTTTTCCCTTACTTACTATATTATTTTTTCATTCCCGTTGTGGGCCTCCCTGCTCATCATCTTATTCGCGCTCTTTCTTCTTTCCGTTGCGTTTTTTCTGTCCAATTCCCACGTTTTTCTTCTTTTCACGTGTTAAAAATATTTTATTAAATAATTATGATATTTATTTTACGATTTTTTAATGATGCGATTTAGCAATAGAATGTTACGGAATATAATTTAATAATATTTTTAATGTAAGACAAATAATCAAGCGCGCTTTCTTATCAACTAATTCAATACAAAGATATGAAGAAGGAATAACGGAGAAACTAGAAAAAAAATAATGGGACGTAAATTATTACGTCCCAGACTTTACAGGCCTTTTTTTTATAAAGATTTTTTATAAAGATTTTCATTATCAAAGCCGCTTATAAAACATCTGTGGATCAACATTTATGCCACAAGAAATATTGATAGCGATGGAGCAGATGGCAGATTCTCTTCTATTATTTTGACAGGAAGAGTCGAGAAGTATGACTTAAACTAACTTTTTGCAAGTGTTGGGTGATAGATCTTCTAAACAGTAAGATTAAAGTTGTTGAATACAAGTATTTCTTCCCGTTCGTAGTTGACTCATCCTCTCCGAATTTATTACACTCGATAAATTGTAATGACGAAAACATCTTGTATCGTCAATTAACAGTTAAACACAACAAGCAATACCAATACTAAAATTTAATTCGCAACTTGTATCCTAATCCCAATCCTATAATCCTAATCCCAAATAAAATCATCCCGTACGCGATACCTTCATCCCTACAATCGACTCCGAATATAAAGAGAATCCTTCGCAATCGCGAAGTTAGTTGACATTCAGCCTGTCAGTCGATTCTCTATCAATCCATCATTTATTCATTTATTCTATGACCGATCCAGTTTCATCAGTTATTTCGGGGCAATCTTTTTAATCAGTCAAGTCTTTCATTAACTTAGTTAATGTACGATTGAGTTTTATGCACTTTCAAGATATCTGATCGCTTCTACTCCTGAGAAATAAGGTCTTCTTCTTCCATCAATTAGCTCATAACGTTCGGCTCATACACTTAACAAGTAATATAAATCTAAATCTTACTTATTTTTTAATTTTTTTTTTAATTCGAAAAGAACACCCTTGAGTCTTAGAATTTATTTATTATTATTTTCATCATGCGCTAGAGTTCCTATCGTACGAGTTACCGTAGAGCTACTACAGGTTACTCGATCAAGATCGACTTGATCCGTATCCTTGTTACTTAGAACTCGGTGTTTAAACCATGACATTTGCATGATCCGCGAAAATTGATAGTGTGTCATTTTCTCTTTTTGCTTATTCATTTTTTTTTAATTTTATTTATTTACTAATTCGCGATAAATTTTAGTGGATGTTCTCCGTACAAATGTAAATCAAAGGTATACGAGAAGCACATAAAGAACCGCCGCAACCGAGCGTAGGCTATAAGAGATACAGCTCAGGATGAACAAAATAAACCTAGTCAAGCAAACGTAGATTTAAGTGATTATTAACCCAATTATTATTCTCCTTCTCTGTCCCCTTCTCTCTGTGACCCCATTCCTACTTCCTAGCGTCCTACCATCCTTCGAATCCAAACGAGTTTCTCTCCTATCCCCTCATGCCCCTTTTTCACCTCAACCAAACTCACCCTCATCAGTCCTAACGGAAAGAATCTCGGATTTATCTCCTCTATCCCTCAGCCTTCAATTTCTGAACTTCCTCGCCCCTCTTTTCCCGCGTCTTCTTCTTCTTTGATAGAATTCCTCAACGAGTTTCCTCTTCCCCACTTTAAATATTATTACCACTAGGGCAATCTTAACTCTTTTCTCTCCTTATTTTCTCAGTTTCTCCAAATTTCCACGTCCTTCTCGACAAACGGTATATAATCAAAGCCTATGTTCTGATGGATGAAATTCGATCAGTGATTTCCAAAATCGATTTTCTTTATGCTTTTCTCCCCGATTCCCTTGATTATTACAAAATCCTAGTTAATTTCTTCTTTAATTTTTTTCCTCCTTCTTTCGCTGTAATCACCGAAATAAGGTTCCGAAAAAAATAAATGACTTTAAATATTTATATATTTTTTATCCATCCTTCGCTCCATCTGTACATAATCTATTAATTAATTATAACATGAATATACATGCAAAGGCAATTTCTTCACTTCAATCTGCTTACTACATACAAACTTGTCTATGAATGACCAATGAAAAATTTACTAAAACTTCAGTATACAAAAAGTAAATTTTGAAATATATTTAGCATTTTAATTTTATCGCGTTGAATTAATATATTAGACTATATTCTTAAGAAAGATATGTTTGTCATATTTTTTAAGTGAATATGTTTATTACATCCGCAGTTCTCAATTTTAAACAAACTAGGTAAAATATGTTTGTCATTTTTAGATTATAATTTTAAGTTAAATAAAACACATTTATCATTTTTTAAACTAAATCAAGTAAAATACATATATTATCATTTGAGGTT
>NW_017259336.1:1512730-1528230 GCF_001594045.1 Atta colombica | reverse complement strand
TTAAAGTAAGTTTTTTTTAAGCTTTAAATATGTCTTATGTTTGTAACCAACTATATTTTGTAATTCAACTCTAAAAATAAATTATAAAAATCTTAAATTTCAAATAATCTCTTTTAACTCTAGCTTTATATCTCGTCCCTATAACTTCCCATAAGATCGCAGATTTGTTCTCGAGGATTAAAAGGATTCAATTCCTTGACCTAAATTTGTTTAAATTAATTATAATTATTTGAAAAAGAAATATTTTATTTGATTCTTATTTATATTTCTTATTTATATTTTATTTTTGATGTATCAATTCCGCATGTGCTAAATTAAAAAATATATTTATTTTCAACTGAAAGATATAGCGTGACAAAATTCTACAGGCCCCGATATGGCAGGGAAAGTAATTAAGGACCACTTCGACCAACTCTGATTAACTTTAATCAACGGTTAGTCCATTGGAATTGGCTAATCACATTTGTCATTGACAAATGTAATTGGTTAATTCCAATGAACTAATTGTCGATTAAAGTTAATCGAAGTTGATCGAAGTAGACCTAAAAATAGATAGAGCGAGTTAGGGTTAAAATATGTATGAATATGAAAAACATTTAAAATTTGCAAATTTAGCTATCTTACTTCTTTATCTAAACAAAATATTTAAAAAATAAAAAATATTTCTATAAGAATAGTATATACCTAAGTGTATGAATTTTGGAAATGTATACATTCATTTCAACACAATTTATTCATTATTCTGTTGTAACTTGCTTGATCAAGGCCCCTATTCTTGAAAAGAAATATAGTCCGAAAATAAGGAAAATATTATACGTTATGTATACTATTAACTATAACATTTATCTAATTATTTGTATACGTTTTTTTTTTCAAGAATAAAGATCCAGGTTAATATAAAGATTCTGCAATTTATAACTATAAATTAATGTTGCGAAACATACATATTTTATTAATCAATATGCGATCACAATTTGCAGTGGTGTTCGATCATTTAATCGAATAATTAATTGACACCTTTTAAACATGAAATTGAAAAGGCTCATTCTGCTGCACTCTAGAACCGATGCTATTGCAACTGCTCTTTGTATATATTAATAGAAGTTATTGTTTGAACTTCGTTAATGATGGCTTGAATGTCGAAATGTCCGATTTTTATCTTAAGAATGAAATTTGAAATAAATTGTGAGTTGTAACGCGCATTTACTATCGCGATATTATTGTAATCGCCCGTTATTTAAATTACTGTTTTCATCTTGAAAGCACAATTTTTTTTATATATTAATTATTCAATTAATACTATTTCTTTTATCTTTTGATATTGCATCGTAATTGCTGAACAGACATATCAACAACTTTGTACAAATACATTAACATCAGATTAATATTTGTGATATTTTTTCTGATTATTTACTATTTTGTTAATTTTTTATATTTAATCTTTTCCATGAAATTATCAATGTAGATAAACTTTACTATCATTAATGCATTCCTATTTTAAAGCATTATATTAACCTATACAATTATTTACGCTTTAAAATAAGAAACCGAATTTCGGCAGTTAGACATTTTTGCAGTAATCAATTATTATCAATATTTAAAAAGCAAGTCATTGTACAAGGGTATCTTCATAATACCGCAACGTATTATGTCTGAATTTCAGCGAATTTCAGACGCTACTGACAAACTTTAATCGTTTATAATTTGAAAAGCATTATAGCCTTGACATTTTCGTACAAGACTTTTCGTCTTAAAATGTTCCACAGAATCTGTCAGTGAAAGGAAATACACTTTTTCTGAGATACCTTGTATAAATAATATAAATAGAATTAATTACATTAAACTATTTTGTTGTCTAAGTTTACTTATTTAATATACTACCGGAATAATGACGAGTAGTGGAATATAGAAGCTTCCTACAATCGCGTAGATTTGGTAGACAAAATGCTGATAAAGTGCGCAAAGAGTAGGCCCATTTTGTACTTCTTCATATTCATTTCCCATGGTTAAAAGTGGCGGCAGACTAATACACATGGCTAGTGACCAAATGATGATGATGTATAGCGACATTCGTAGCTTCGTTCTCTTCGTTTCATATTTTAGCGGTTTCATAATCAGCCAGAATCTTTAACATAAAAAGGAGAAATGAGAAAATTTCTATATTCATATATATATATATTCATATATTTTTATATATAATTAGTCAGTATTTATATGCCGACTAATTTAACATAGAAATAAAACTGGTAAAAATTGTAACAATCCTTGAATTCTATGAAGATTGATAAGTGACATTAAGAAATATCGATACTAAAAATCTGCCAAATAAAAGATGCATTCGACTCGTAGGTCTCGCCTCTGTGCGTGCACTTGTAAGACAGAGCGACTGTTTCAACATTTCCACTCTCACTCTCTCTTTCACGCCCCTTTTAATTCAGCTACATAGATGGTGGTCAGAATTAGGGCGAAACAATACTATATATGCATACGTATGCGCATACATATCGCGCGCATACATATTGCATATACATTTTTTATTATATAAAGAACTTATAAAATTAGCGAAAACGTGACAGCAGTGTCAGATCATCGTTGTTGCCGTCGGTATGATTTTTTTAACGTTACCGTTTAAAGATTAAACCCATCTGATTGCTTCGTCTTATATCATAAATATTAAAACAATCTGATAAAGCTAGAGAATTAATTAACCAAAATTGTCAACAACTTACTAACCTTCACGTGAATGGATAAAGTATGCATTAATTTGCTCTTTTGTGCGTGTTATATAATATTAAATTATCTTATAGCGTATATTTAATGACCCCAGCAGCATTTAATTTGCACCAACCTAAGTTGAATTAATAACATGTTCCTATTAAATGTTCCTATTGGTAATGTCAATCAATAATAGAACATTATCCAATCCAAATCAGTGTAAATGCTTGGATCGAAAACGTTATATTCTATAATGTTGAATTGCATATCCGGTGGGAACGTTAATCAATGGAACCGATGGCACGACGTCAACTTTCGTGAAAATTTCACTTTTGGCCATTAAATTTTTCTTCTAATTCCTCGAATATTAATGGAAGAACGTTGAATGATTAACTCACCTGTCTATGGAAACCATGCAGAGATTGAAGATACTGGCGGTACAGTTGAGCACGTCGGCGCTGAGCCAAATGTGACACGAGATAGAACCGAAGTACCAATCACCCGATACTTGATAGATTATGGCTGGTGGCATTACTATTAAACCGACCAGCAAATCGCTCACCGCCAAGCTGATCACCAAGTAGTTGGAACGTCGAAATCTTTTGAAGTATATGATGATGAAAAAGATGGTAGCATTACCTGCTACCGTCAGGAAAGTGATGAAGAGGAGCAGCGCAGTTAAAAAAAATGCCTAAGAGAAAATACATTTTTACAAAATTTCTGTCATTGCCATATGGTAAACGTAGATGTTCTTAAGGGGATCCTAAAGTCGTCTGTTTTACTAATTATTTTTCGAATAAGTTTTCTGTCATTAAAAATCTTTTTTCACAATTAAAATGTATAAACAATAATGTAGTCCAAACCGGTCGACTTTATGTCAAAAAAATGAAAAAAAATTGAAAAATTACAGTTTTGTTATCGATTTTTGACACGCAACAATATTTGCTTTATACAAGTTTTATACTTTGTACGTATAAAACAATCTTGGTTTGGCTAGGGATTACATGAACAAACAATATTGTGTACTTAGAATTAGACTTAGATATCTAATATAAAAGATTAGTTAGAAAAGAAATTTATACGTACGTGTGCGTGCGATATTGATGTAGTAGTGTGTAGTGATATATCAATGACACGTAAATCATATGTATGTAAGTCCTACTGAATCGGTAATACAGACGACTTTAGGATCCCCTTAAGAGGATGCTGTTGTCGACTGCAATACCGACAGAACACGCATTTCGTATTTTTCCATTTTCTTCGTTTCCGTATAAAACAAAAATCCTTATCCAGAATAAAAGAAAAAACGCAAATAGTTGTGGAAAACTACAAACCTATATAAAAAACAAAAAAATTATAAATTACAAGCTGCTTCTATACAGGTTACATATTTCTTCACATGATATAATGATATAAAACTTCAAATATATATCCAAACAAAAAAAAATTTCCCTGTTTGAATTTCCCAATTTGAATAATATATAATAATATAATGAGACCTTCAAATTATTATTTTCAACATAATATAAACTCTAATAATAAAATTTGGCATAATTATTCGAATGATTTAATAAAATTCGATTAAAAACGAGCTTATAATACAGGATGTTAAAAATAATTAAAATTTAATGTGTTAAATATATTAAGATTTCGAGCGAAACTAGTTTTGAAGTCTTCATCAGTCATATATATGTATATACAAAAATCAAATCCAATTAACAGAAATACCTTTCGAAAAATTTGTCAACCGGCATTAAAACTGTAGGTCCCATATGCTTGTGGCAATTAAATAATCAGCATGCAATACAAGCATATGAGAGAAGTGTAACACAAGCTAAAAGCCTAATGAAAAAGAAGAAGAAGAAGAAGAAGAAATCCAATTAAAACATAATAAATATCACAAAAATAAATTTCAGCAGTTTCGAATATAACATGGATGTAATTATTGCAATCTCATATATTGATTCCATCAACTTTGTTATTTTTGTAACATTTATTATGTTTTAATTAAATTTGTTTTTTGTATTTATATGCGATTGATATAAAATTCTGTAAAGTCAAAATTAGTTTCATTCAAAATCTTAATGTATCTAATTTCACATAACACGTAATATTACAGTAATATAACAACAACAATTTTTCCCGTTGCAATATTACAATGAAATATAGCAGAAATATTGCTGAAATATCACACTAATATTAATATTTCCGCGAAAATGGATCATAACAATATTGCTATAATATATTATAATCGTATTACTGTAACATGATAATGCTGTAACATATTATAGTCGCATTACTGTAATATTTTTGTGATATTTGTGTAATATTTATATAATATTGCGAGGAATTAAATCGTATTAATGATTCTTTTTTTAAATTTTATTGTATAATAATTCCGAGATAGCTCAATAAATTTGCAAAGTATTCTACTTTTTTTTTTTTCTTAATTTCGTAGGAATTCATAGAAGAACATAATAAGAATTAATACCTCAAGAAATTACATGCCTATGTATGCCTATGTATAGAATTCCTGAGTATTTCTCAAAGTATTCATATAGAGTTCCCCCAATATTAATAAATGTATACTTTATAAATGCAAGCAGAATAGTGATGATTAAAATAGATAGATTGGAAAAAATTAACTTCAATTAACAATAATGTTACACCAATATTATAATTTCTCACTCAACAATGTAAGTGCACTATAACATATTTTATAACATGTTGTGATGTGCGCAGTGGAAAGGAAAGGAAGGATGTTAACCAACAACGAAGTTTTCACTTATATGCAATACGAACAATATATTATAACTCTGCTACAAAAGAAGTATTCTGTAGTCTGTGCTTGTCTACTTCGGTCTATCTTTCACACGTCGCTGCTTTCTCGTCCATGTCCTCAGCGTAAGATATCGTATATATCGCGGTGACAACATCTTCTCTGTTTGAGGTCGACCTGAAAGTGGGGAATAAGATAGTCCCCGTAATATTTCGGCGGTCGAGTCCGAGATGAGGTCCTCCGGGGTAGTCCCTCTGTCCCTGCGGTCCTATTGGAAATAGCGGTCAGTTGTCTCTAACAGCCATTTCCGATAAGGCCGCAGGGGCATGGGAGTTCCTGAATTGCCTCTGATGGTGTCGGCGTATGTATGTCGTCTTTTGGGGTATCACTGCCGGAAATGCAAGGTACTGGGAGCTCAAACTCCTCATAGAGAAATTCGAGAGAAATTGAATCAATGGGCTGCTTCTCTACTATTTTGCCATCGCGTTTGATTTAGATGGATCCTATGGATCTTGCCATTATCCATACATTATACATCGCGGCCTCTAGCTTCGATAATGATCTGAGATTCATGTCCATTTATTTATGGAGTAACGTCAACATGTTCTCCATTCCTTTATTCTCTGTGTCGTGTGCCACATTTCTTATCATACGAAGCCTAAGCATTGCCAGCACTGGAGACTAATCTAGGCTATGCTTAGGAGCGACAAATTTAGCGGGAGGGGGGTATTTTCCGAAAAAAAATTCTAAAGATAATCATTTTTTCAGACGCAAATGATTGAAAAAATTTTCCATCGATCACTAGAGATTTATTCGCGTCGGTTCCTACTAACTCTTACTCACTCCAATAAGCGTTGGGTAAAAAAAAAACGTATATATGAAATGAAAACAGAAGATTAATAGTATCTCATTGGTAGTACAACACTTATACTAACATCAGTGCATCCAAACGGATGTGGTGCGTATTCATGCTAATAAAAGCCAAAGGCAGTTCTCATTAGCATGGATTACATTAATTTTAGCATTACAATTTTATCGATAATTTCACAAAATAAATGTGGTAACCTAGTTTTTATATCGTAAAAATGAATATTAGTGTGCTAGTGTAAGCGTTGCAAGCGTTGCATTGAAAAATTCTAGCATAATTCTTCTTAAGTTCTCTCTTTCATTCTACATTTCTTTATCAATATATTGGGTCGTCGGGAAAGTTCGTGCCGACTAAAATTTAAATTTTAGTATACATTTATTAAATTAAAATTTTCTGCGTTTTTTTCAATTTTCCTTCAACATCGGCACGAACTTTTTCAATACTTCGAGCACAAGAGTAAATGCAGAAGTCCTTTTTTTATTGTTCCGACTACATGGTTGGAAGATTGAATGAGAGTATTTCACTGTCTAGGAACGGTAAAAACCGCAATCGGTCCTGGCTACCAATAACAAATTTCAATGGTGTCTGACTGCTAGGTAGTTTGAATAAATTTAGAATTGTCCTGAGGTTTCATCCATACATTCAGCGGAAGATTTTCCTTCTTGGGCATTACGATTTCTTGTAGTGCAGTAAAGAATAGATTTGTTTTCTGTTCACCATTTCCTCCTTTTTGCGTTAATTTTTGTAACGCTTAAAGACAAACTTCTCCACAAATCCATTAGATTGTGACAAACTTCTTCACAAATTCATTAGATTGTGAATGATGTTGTTCGAATATGTTGGATACCCTGTCTTTCGCAGAATTTCTGGGAGGTACCACCAGTGAACTGCGTTCCATTATCATTGAGAATTTCGGGCAGCCCGTGAGCAAAGTCTATTCAAAGCATAAGTCTTCGAGAGTGAAAACTACAGTCAGCAATTATGCTTTGCATGTCGATTTCAAACAATTTTCTATATGAAATCTATTATGAGAAAAAAGTAGATAGATATTAGCTCTGCGAAGTCGATATGGATTCGGGTCCATGGACTCAAGTAGTATTAGCCATGAAGATAATGGAACTCTAATTGATTCTAGCAGCTCTAGCACGTTTGATGACTCCGGGGAATCGATGTAAGATACATGCTCCTGTACCTGTATTTGAAGCGGTCGCGCATCGTTTGCAACAATAATTTCTTATTGTCTCGGATTATAATGTGTCAGTCAAGATCCAATTGAAATATGCTCTTACTTGTTGAAAGATTATTAATATTCTTTAGATTACTTGCACAGAATTTGTCCTGAGAAGTTCATCAAGTGATTTCCATCATTTGTGCATGTATATAATAAAGTCATAAAAATTGACAGCGCTTAGATACGAGCGGAATGTGATTGCATTGCATAAAATCGGTATTTGCGCAATTGCCTTTGTTCTTGCAGAATCTAGACGGATTCTTCATCAATGATTTGTCCTAGGTATTTGATTTATTTCATAAGTAATTTACATTCTTGCGACTTAAAATGAAATCTAAATTCCTAAATCTGCTGTAAAAGACTTCGTAAATTTTTCCTTGATTCTTTCGTTATTTCAATTTGCAAGAAAGCATCTGATAGATCGATAACATTGAATATCTTTTTGTTTGCTTGTTTTGCAAAAGTATCATCTGGTGTTGGCAATGGGTAAATGTGGTAAATGGCTTCAGTGCTTGATTAATCCTGTAATCACCACATATGGATATCGCCATTAACCTTTTTTATTACTATTACAATGGGTGCTGCCCAGTCCAAACATTCAATTGGTGAAATAATATCCATTTTCTAGAAGCGGTCCAAATGTCGATCGATCAATAAATGGCAGCATAGTCTACGTTTCGCTCGAAACTCTGACTTCTGATTTTATGTGCAGATTAACTTTTCTTCGTACAATGACTCAGAGTGTTAATAAATATGTTAGAAAATTTTGATTGGATTATGTGTTTCTTGTCGTGAAACTTTATAGCGGTGCAGATTGCGTTGATAGAGATTTCCCCAAGGCCAAGTTCAGTCAGTGTTTACAATATTTAAATTTTGAACGCTCGCCTAATAAAGGCCTTATCTGTTTTAAAATAATTATTGCACTGAACGGTGCAGATGAATTCTCCCAATATTTATAAGGAATTATTGTTATGCGATCATTTTGTGCAGCAAGTTAATAAGATAGTTTGATTCAATATCCTCCATGTGTGTTCGAATATAATTATAATGTCGGATGCGGTGTCCAACTGTAACTTGAAATTTCGATGATTTGGATGTTGATTTAAAGGAAGCACATCATGCATCATGATAATTGATAATTTGTTCTATTGATAATTTGTTTGAGTTGACTAAGATGAGTTGTTTGCTTTGGATTGGGGAATATCATAGTATTCTTCTTTGTACCCTTATTGTCCACATAATTGCATTTGTGATTTTCATACTTGTAGTCATGTAAATAGTACATTGCGCCACAAAACATTGGGTTTATTTGCAGATTTAAGATTTAAGATTTTCATTAATATCTAATTATGATTTTTATTTTGATGCTTATGAACATCAAAAATTATAAAATTGCATGTGAATTTAATAAATAATATTAGTATAAATAATATTAGTACCTTAGTTCTGCTGATAATTGCGTTTCAAGACCGAAAAACTATTTCGGCACTTAGTTTACAGAATCAAATATGTACATAATTTCATACAAATATTAAGACATTAAGATCCACTTTAACCGAATATACATTTATTTTCATCAATCCAAACTTTTATCATATTGTTTATATTTTAAGTCTGGTTTCATATGTTAAATTTAACCCGGAAACATATGTATATAACGCGCGCGTATGCACGCACGCACATTTCCTTTCTAAATTGATGCGCATATATGCAAATGAGGAAATACATGAAGTTAAGGTTAATCAAATTGTAATAATTTTATAAATTTTATAAAACAAGAGTCGTTACGATTATGTTGCATCATAAATGTATCAATCATGCATCATGGTGCCTACTTTTATTAATTTTAATCATAAAATTTTGAAAAAACAAGATGTATTACGCAAAAATTTACATATTTATAAATTATTAATTGTATCATAAATAAATCTGTTTATTGAAACGTCGCACATCGTACGTTTACTAATTATTTTTCAATCATTTTATTCGCGGAGCAACGCGAGAAATTGTGACTAAATAAATTCAGAGCTGTTTATTTTGAAGCAGAAATTAATTTTATCTTTTAACTCATAATGTAACTATAAAACGGAAAATATTCAGAATACTGTTCATATTTATCGTTCTTTACATTTTTTTTACTGTACATATTTAAATGCATGTACATACGCAATGCAATTTTTCAATTATAAATCGTGTCTGACACTACTACAGACCAAGGACTTGATCTGAAAAATTTCGATCCCGGATACGATTCAAGGCTAAATCCAACTTTGGTTTCAATTCTTTATCATACAGTTACTAGGATTTTGGATTTTGGTCCTTTTCAATTTCAGTTTTCAGTAATTATATATCTGTAATGGTTACTGTTATCTGTTATATATACTATTATATACTATTATATGTTATATATGTTATATATTATATGTTATATAAAGAATTAGAACCGAAAGTTGGATAGCCTCAGATCATAACCGTAACCAGACCGAAATTTTAATCCATAATGTAATTTCGATCTAAGACTCGTCATATAGTCATATAATTATTGCATGTATAGAAATGTCTACTTTAGAAACTTCTAACTTTAATTCATAATAATTCTTCTAATTCACTCATATTTTTATCCATATTTATCTAGTTATTCATTCAAAAAAAGAGTTTTATTCTAAAGCATAAAAAAATATTGTCACTCATTCACTTATTCATTCTTGTGGAAAGTATGTTCATGTTAAGAGTAAGTATACTTTATCATTTATAGAAAACTAGCTCTTTTGATTATAGTTATACAATTGTTACATTTGCGTCGCTTACCTCTATTGCATTGTAGGGAGAAAATTCGCCAGGAAAATTTATGAAGAAAGAAAGAAATGTGGTAGCTGGCTGAACATCATTAATAAGCGGCGTGGAGTTTGAATAAATAATTGATGTTACAGCGTTGATCAGATCTTCCTTCTTTATAAAGATGATATCTTGTGATGCCATTTTGATGTTTCTCGTATCCTTTCGATCACTGGATGTGAAGATTCGCACAAGCGTATAGAATGGAAATTTTAGCCTTAATTCCAAATGGAAAAACTCAGTAGCAGTTTCTCTTTATCCCACAGTCTTCATCAACTTTCTGCAAAATCATGATCTCTATGAACATGAATAATGATATTCCTACTATTAAAACAAATTTGGATATATGCTATATATACATGCTAATTTATTATTAATTTATTGATCTATTTCCCCTTTATTTATTTAGAAGAATTAATATTAAAGATGAAGGTGATAAGTTCACATTACACTAGCATCAGGAGTTAAGAAAAACATATTTATACAGCAAACCATAACAATAAAGTTACATTGCATAGCATACATAAACAAGTTTAAGAGAAGAACGATCAAATAAACGAGCAAATAAACAAAGATGTAGGAAAAATGCTTAAATAACTATATATTTCAAATTTACATAAGCGATAGACATTTCAAGACATTTGTGCAGAGCCTTTTTCAAAATCTACGTGAAATATAATTTAACTTATGTTACAACAGAATATAAAATGTAGTATAAGTATAAAAAACGCTTGAAAATAAGTCATCAACAAGAGGCCAAATTAGTACAAATTTTCTGTAATTCCTTTTTTTATAGACATGGAAATCTTGATCTACTTTTTCATTCCTTTTCAATTATTATAATTAGGAAACATTTTTTAAATTATAGTCAAGAATAAAACATCTAATAACAGATTCAGCATTTACTAGCGAAAATCGATTTTATATGTACATCAAATATCATTTCAGTCAAAAAATTCAAATTTAAATAATTAAAATTCAACTAATAATAAAAATACCCAGATAATTTATGTTGCATAAAATATCTAAAACACATCTGTTAGATGTCTTATGTTTAAAAGATATTTAAAAGACGTCTTTTAAATATTTTATGCAATATGCATGTTATCTGGATAAGAAATGTAACAAAAAGTAAAATCTTTAGAAAAAAAATTACAAAAACAGTCATGATCAAATGTATAAAAGACTTTATTCAGTCTGAAATTTTGATTTCCATCGTTAATGTCTTCCAAGAATGAATCATGAAAATAAGAGTGAGTACAAAGTAAAAGTTGAAAAGAAGTGAAAGCATAAATCAAGATCTATAAAAAAAATTTTGAAAAATTTGTCCTAACTAATTTGGTTTCTTTTTTATTTATTTTCAAACGTTTTTTTATATTTATAAGACATTTCATTCTCTATTGTAACAGAAGTTAAATTATTCTGTATAGATTTTGAAAGACTGTACATAGTCAAAACGTCAATCGCTTATGTAAATTCCAAATATATAGTTAGTTTTCTATAGCTTTGTTAATTTAATCGTTTATTTGGTCATTCTGTTAAATTTGATTATGCACTGCTCTATATACATAGAGACCATATAAAACATACGATAAACAAATCAATATTAAAACTTTATTCTAAATTATTGCACTAAGATATTGAATATTTGAAATGGTTAGGTACAAATACCGATGATTTAAGCGTCAAGTAATAAAAAATAAAGAGTTTATCACTTAAGTTTAAATTAAGACGTAAAAGGTGTCGAAAAAGTCAATTTTTTGCCGAAATAAACTTTGAGAATACTTTTAATTTTTCGAGGATGTTGAATTCAGTTATGATGTCAAAAATCGGCGCTGAAAATAAATATATATTTTAGTAAATGTAAAGTTTATATAATCATCTAATTTCATCTAGATACAAGCAAGTATTGTGTACGTTATTGGGAAAATAGAGATTTATTAAGATAGCATCCAGCATCATGTACGCACATTACTGACATCTTTAAATTCAAGGCATTTCTCCAGAATTTTGCTGATTTTTAACCTCATATCTGAATTCAATACTATTCAATTATAAAAAAAAAACACTTGAATTTAAGATTTATTTCGATCGAAAAATCGATTTTGTCGACATTCTTCTTTGGATTATAAAAATTAGATTATAAAAAGTAATAATAAATTAATATTTATAATTATTAAAAGATATGATAGTGTCTTGCGCCAAATAGAAGCATAATGTGAGAAGCACAACCGCTCCGTGTATCTATGCCCAGCAAATCAAAATGTAATTATAATATGACTTAGGAAGTATATAAGAAGAATAATGTTTTTCAAGGTTATAGAGACAAGATATAATTGTCACATAATTTTGAGGGTTCTTTAAGAAAACAAACATATATTTCTTTCTTACGTTATATAATTATAACAATTATTTAAAAATGTAATCTAGCACACATGTAATTAAAAATGTATAACATATCAATAACATAAATATATTAATAACATATTATTGTATTGGGAGTACAAATTAGTTCGGTCCGTTTCCCTAAAGATAGCTCTGTTGTGAATGATTCATAGTGACAGCTGATTTTGCCGATTTCAGAGAGGTTAAATCTGCTAATAATATTCAGTTTATATCGCTTTGAGTTTCATACAAAAACCTTGATTTTTACTGTGTTTGAAATGTCGAATTTTATGTTAACCAAGCAGCATTTGCGGGAAATTTTGATTTTCTGCTTTAATTGGAAAAAAGTGCGGCTGAAGCCCATCGAATGCTTGTCGAAGTTTATGGTGACACTGCTCCAACTCATAAGTCATGTAGAGAATGGTTTCGACGTTTCAAGGATGGAAGTTTCAGCGTTGAAGACAAACCTCGCTCTGGACAGCCAAAAAAATTCGAAGACAAAAAATTAGAGGTATTACTCGAAGAAGATCAGAGTCAAACGGAGCTTGCAGAATCATTGGGGTAACTCAACAAGCCGTTTCTGTACGATTGAGAGCCATAGGAATGATTCAAAATTATGAACTGAAAATCGAGAGATATTGAAAGATTTTTCACTTGCGAATAACTGATTCAAAGACAACAGAGAAAAGGTTTTTTGCAGCGGACTGTAACTGGAGATGAGAAGTGGATATTCTACGACAACTCCAAGAAGAAAATACTACGCTAAGCCCGGTCAATCGTGCCATCGACCGTAACATCAACACCACGTCCGAACATTCATGATTCGAAGATCATGCTCTGTATCTGGACCAAAAGGGTCTTGTTTACTATGAGCTGCTGAAACCTGGCGATTTCATTACGGGCGATCGGTATCGGCTACAATTGAATTTCGTTTAAGCTGTGCATTGCGAGAAAAACGGCCGGAATACGAGCAAAAACATGATAAAGTTTATTCTTCATGACAACGCTCGGCCTCATGTCGCTAAAGTCGTAAAAAAATATTTGGAAATACTCAAATGGGATGTTTTACTCGCCGTATTCTCCGGACGGACCGAACTAATTTGTTGAACTCCCAATAATATAATATAAACATCTTTTTACATATTCCTATATGTATATAAAATATATACAAAATAATGATAAAATTAACGCTACATGGATAATAAAAAGTATATAAAGACGATGTAGCGTCATGTATGTAAGACTCAATTTTGAACTAATCGTGAGTAATTAGAAGGACTGTTTTCAAGGAAACATTATTAAAGTTATCAATATGTTATTCTGTATAAATATATATCGTCTATTAGACATAAAGCGACACTGTTAAATCGATAGTGTCAAATTTAATCTAATTTTATTTCAGTCGCCACTACTCTTATGTCAAATTGACACTATATAATTCCAAATTTAACTATTGTTTTAGTATAAAATAATGATTTATTATAACAAATCTTATAGATTTCGATCTGCTGAACACGATGATGCTATTAGTTTTCATTAACATATAAGGAACATCATTTATTTTTCAGATTAAATTTCTTTCTTTCTTTATCACTGAAAAATAGGATACTGTATATTTCAACATTTAACAGAAACTGTGAAAACGTATCCCTATAGGATGAAATATTGCAAATTATTATTTGCAATATTTCATCCTATAGGGATGAAATATTATTACAATATTATAGCAATATTACTTTAAATATTGCAGTGTTTCATAAAACATTACTGCAATATTGTAGCAATATTCATTCCTGTAGCTAAAATAAACTATTGCTATAAGTATTCTGCGGTATTACTGCAATATTTAAAAAATCTTGCAAATATATTAATACAACATTATGAAATATTTCGACAATTAATCGTTTTATTAATTGCTAAAATATATTGTTTAGCATGACATTCCAAAATAAACTTATAGCCAAAAAAACATTCGAGGGTCCAAAAAGTACATCCGAAAGATCTTGAGAATCTACAAGAGAATCGTCAACTTAATTTATATACTTCTTACAGGATGTTTTTTTCTTACGAGAAACACGTTTATCGCGTGGCGAGACTGCATACTTATTTGTTAAATTATAATATTGCATTATTTTCTACAAAATATTAGAACTGATATTATTGCAATATTTCCAAAAAAATATTAAAATTTTAGTATTGTAGCAATATTGCTTCAACTTTTGTAACATAGCATCATAAAATATTGCTGCAATATGGCTAAAATATTTCATACTGTAGAGGAGATGTATGCAAAACGAGTTGGCGAGTCTTTTGGAAATTCCCAAGCCCTTTGAGTGTGCTTCCTAGGCTTCCGAAAGTTTTTTAATTATAACTTTATCGTATGTATTTTAGAATCTCCTGAAAATTTCCAAGGCCTTTTGAGTATACTTCCTAGACTCTCAAAAGTTTTTTTATTATAACTTTATTGTATGTATTTTAGAATGTGATGCTAAAAAATAATATTTTAGTAATTATAAAACTGAATTAATTATTAAAATATTGTATAATGTTGCTGCAATACTTCTCTAAATATTGCAGCTATATCACAGAATATTAAAGCAAATATAGTAATATTTTATTTAAATATAGTAATATTTTATTTTAGCAGACATAAGAATATTACAATATTGCAGCAATGTTTTATGAAA
>NW_017259336.1:1510579-1512630 GCF_001594045.1 Atta colombica | reverse complement strand
TATATATATGTCAATTACAATTTAATTTTACATATATTATTGCAGATTTACTATTATATATATATATTATATTAAGTTAACAAAGAGTTCACCAATATGTACATTAATAGTTATTTCAATTACGATTAATAAAATGTTATTCATATCCATAAATAGAAAGTATTAAATTTAATTTTCCAGTTACTATGAATTTAGCATCTACGTAAATAATCTTTTCAATTACGGAGAATTTAAATTTCATACACCAATGTATGTATGTTAAATATTAATGAAATTTAAAAATATTTTTAACAGTGTACGATTAAACTTGTTAAACGGCAGGACATGTGAAAAAAAAAGTCAAATGCAATTATTTTTTTTAAGTTTACACGTGTAAAAATAATACACGTGGATTTACAGTGTATTGGTCATCGATGAGTTTACATTATAACTCCAAGTGTATACATATTCTGTAAAAAAATGATATCCCAGCAAAAATATATATAATGTAAAACGACGCTTTGAGATAGTGTGTCGAAGCGTAAGTATAAACATCGCACAATAAAACACACGGAAAGGTAAAAGAAACATATCAGCTTACGCTTCGCGTAAGCACTCTAATTAATTACGTCATTTAACATATCTAATTATGTTAAATTTAATCATGCTAAATAATGTGATTTAAGAAATGTGTAAGAAAAACTTTAGCTAAAATAACACTATCGGTTAATAGACGCGGTGCGGTAAAATAAAACTGCCATGCCAGGCAGCAACCCATCATACTTTCCCTCATCGCACGCCGCTGGCGCCGCCGTCAAACGAGGAGCAATAGGTCGTGCTGCGAACTCGCGCAACGTTGTGTCACGGCACATCAGCTCAGACGTTTTATTTTTTATGTCAAAAATTACAGCAAATATTGCAAAATTTGTTGCCTCTGATCTCTTCTACGATTCTAATGCTGCTTGTACACCATTTCTGGGACATCCTGTGTATGTACAGGACAGATCATTTTAATGAATATCTCAAAAAGGAGAATTTTTTCAAAAAAATGTTTTATGATTTCAAAAAAGAAAGAAGATAATGATATTTGTTTAGTTTGAAAAAGATATCCTTAAGCTCAAATCAAGGTTAAATAATTTTTTTTTAATAAACCGCCAGTTTTATTCTTGTAGCTTTTTTCTTAAGAAGAGTTTTCCTAAACACTAATAAAGTTTCTTTTCTTTAAGTAAATTTCGAATTGAGGTTTGAAAATTGTATTGTATTGTATTGCCAGCATTTAATATCCAAAATGTCCGACTGACAACTAAAACTTTTTAAATATTGTTCAGAATTATGACCTTGGTAATAATTGTTGAGATCAATATATTTGGAAGTTGCTCCTCTTATTTTCATTTTTAGTGTAAAAATGCGCGTGCGTGTGTGTATATACAAGGCCTGTATTCCAGATCTACGGGATCACCTCTCATGAACAGATAGATTGAACTAAACTGAGTAAAAACGTCTTCTAGCATTTTGCAATTTTTGCAACAATTAGCAAGATATTAATTTCTAAAAATCGCTTAATAGTTTACCGACAAATACAAACGCGTGACGAGATAAACCGCCCACCATCGTAGATTGCTACACATGCAAAAAGTTATTTATCATAAGCGGCCTTTGCAACGCACAAGCAGCGAAAGAAAACATCTCGCAATGAGCGGTCGTATTGTGTTGTGCGTTTGCATTTGGTGGTAGGCTGGATACGCATTTATTTGGCGATATTTAGAAATTAATATTTTCTTGACTATTGTAAAAACTGCAAAATGGTAGATGACATTTTTATTCACTCAGTTTATCGCTCACGATAATCCCGTAGATTTGAAACACTCTTACTCGTTTCTTTTTTCTTAATTTTTTTTTAATTTTTAGAACTAGAAAAAGATGAAGAGTAAATTGAACCGAGATTAAAATTAATCTATATTGATAGAAATGGACATCGGTATATATGTATAAGTATTCTGAATGTGTGCGTGTGCGTGCGTGCGTGTGTGTGCGTGCGTGCGTGCGTGCGTGTGTGCGTGTGTGTGTGTGTG
>NW_017259336.1:1497211-1510479 GCF_001594045.1 Atta colombica | reverse complement strand
GTGTGTGTGTGTGTGTGTGTGTGTGTGTGTGTGTGTGTGTGTGTGTGTGTGTGTGTGTGTGTTGAATAATTCTGCCGACAACGCTCGTGAGCAGGTAGAACGAACTAGACTGAAGCGGAAAATCCACTATCATTTTACAATTTTCGTGATAATTAACGAGATATTAATTTCTAAAGATTGCCGAATAAGAGCATCCGCCTGGTCTACTACCGCCAAGCCTATCAATCGACTTGATGCGCAGGCCACGGGAATTGGGGAGTTGTTCACCGCAAGCGACTACGGATAAAAGGCGCGTGACGCAGGACTCCGCTTCAAGCTAAATAACTAAATTTTGATTAGAACAAAATTTTTTAATTAAAAAGTAATTAAGTTTTTGTAAGTTACATATCAACAAAATAAATAGTTATTCATGTCAAAATTTCTTTCAGAGAGCGACAATACCCGTGGACAATAAAAATATTCTTTCGTCCTTTTCGCGGCATTTAAAAGAAAATTACAGTGAGCTATCATTTCCATTACTTTGCGGTAGATGACATGGCACATTTTTTTAAAGTGCAACATCCCCAGTAGGTCTAATCCATTCTTTCTACATATTTTAATGCAAAAATTATTCGAAATGCTCATTCTCGTAAATAAAGTTCGGCCTTCGAGTAATATTGCACATAGCATGATACGCCATTTCCGGTGTAATAGTACTAAAACTCTCTGCGAGAATTACTTCTCGTATCTCAGCTTTTGTACCATTACGCCTGTGTTCGACTAAACTTTGATGTAATCCCAAACGAGATAGTTGAGCACGTTAAAATCCAGTGATCGTGCCGGTCAGATTATTGGACCACTTCGACCCATCCATCGCATAATGCGTGTGTAACATTTTGCGTGGAAAAATGTTAAGAGAAGCCCCGTCATATTGAAAAATCAGCTCCGTCCGTACACGAAGAGGAACGTCCTCTAAAATCGTGGGCAAATCGTTTTCGAAAAAATGTGCATGTTTCTGTTAAGGCGTGGCGGAAGGAAATAGGAATCAATCTGAAAATAACCTGAAAGTTTTATTATTACTGAAAGTAAATTTGAAAAAAAAATGCCAGATAAAGTTTCTTATAGTGAATTTACTACATACGATTTGGTTTCCGATTATTTCTGCACATACAGGAAATTATGAAAGATTCCATTTGATGTGAAGGTGCCTCCAAAGAAAAACAGGGGAAGAAGCATTCTGCCGACACTATGCGAGAAATCCTGTGTATTTTAATGACAATTAATATATATTAAAAGCAACGCAAAAACATTAAAAATAATAAAAATACCTTTACAAAAGTAAACGCACTGTTCTTGATCTTTCGGCAAAAGTTGTTGTACTCGTCGATAGTGATACAGATGCAATCTGTTCTCGCGTATAGAATACACGTATATGAGAGAACAAATATATTATTCGCACGCTGTTTCCAGGATTTTCTTCAAATTCTTTGAGGATACTCTTCTCGTCGATTACGCAATTGATGCACCAGCATTTCGCCAATTATGATAACAGAGATTCTGTTTCCCTGGCACGTTGAATGCATTCACATAATATTATATAAATATCATATATAATAATATGTCTACTTGTATAACACAAATGTGGAACGATGAACCTGATTTCTGCTTATGAATTCATCCAAACCTCAACATTCAAAATTTTTACGATGTCTAAATAATATGTAGAACAGTCATATTATTTAGCAAAATCGGAAACATCATAGAACGTAAATATGTTTTCTGCCTCTTTAGAGCTAAAAAAGATCTTTCTATAGGACGTTATCAGAATTATAAATAGAAGTTTAATCACTATTGTATATTCTGATATAATATCTGTCACAGTTGGATCTTCTTGAAGAAAATGACATCTTGTAGATCAGAGATCCCTATTTGCCATGAAAAAGGCAATCGACCGATTAAGTTTTAACATGCGACTTTTATATACAATTATATACAATTTAACCAATATAACTTATATTTTTATTTTATATTTCATATTATTTTATTAAAAAATAATTTATGTTTCTCTTTGAATTTTTAGATATAGAATTTCACATATGGAAAAATTTCATGTGAAGTATTCCACATCTTCCACAAAATCGCAATCCCTGCCACTGTACTCGTCTTAACACCGAAATTGTCGTATTTCCTATAAATATAAATTCTATTGAGTCGTTAAAACAGATGACTTTTTAGAATCCCCTTAATATCTAAAAATCGCATACGCGTTCCAATACTCACGTTATCATGCTCGTCTAGAATATGCACAATTATGTACATATGTGGACAATGAGGACGATGCGACGCTTTTTTTTTTTGATAATACGCAAAAACTTTCAACCATCTATTGATGCGTGTAATGAGCATTTATGCATTTATGACAGTTGACAAAGTCATACAGAATCAAAGTATACAAGATGAAGTCAAATATGCCACGTAACGTATATTTAAGATATTAATTAAATCCTAGGTAAGATTAGGGTAAATATAAAAGAATATAGCCATACAGACAATATTATTTGATAATTTTATTTACATTTCTGATGCAATAAAAATTAATATAACAAAGTAACGTATAATAAAGATATATTATTAATATATAATTACGCAATTACATATTAATAATATGAATATACAGTATGTTTGGTAATTATTCCGACAACGCTCGTAGGCAGATAGAGCGGATTAAACTGAGTCGAAAATCTTGTCCACCATTTTGCAATTTTCGTAATAATTAACGAGATATTAATTATTGTTTATTACACGATATTGGGTAAATATCGACAAATGGAGCTCCAATTTCAATGATTTTATCTTAACATATGTTTTTTCGTCTTAAAATGTTCCACAGAATCTGTCAATGAAAGGATATACACTTTTTCTGAAATACTTTGTATAAATAATATATTAGAATTAATTACATTAAACTATTTTGCTGTCTAAGTTTACTTATTTAATATACTACCGGAATAACGAGTAGTGGAGTATAGAAGCTTCCTACAATCGCGTAGATTTGGTAGACAACATAGTCAAAGATCATAATCCTGAGCTCCAACAGATTTCAATGATTGATCGTCTTTTGTTTAAAAATTATTAACAAGAAAAATTTATTTAAATAATAACATCTCATTTCTGCTATATGTTATAATACAAATCATTCCACATCCCCTTCCCTGTTTATGTAATAACTTTATGCAAAACGAGATCTATCCCACTTCCATCTACAGGGAGAGAAGGGAGGTTCGACTGTCCACGCGAAGCATCGTACGCCCCGAGACAGGAAGGTGGACCTCGCTTCGCGTGGAAAGTCGAAAACCCACATGAAACAATTATAGACTTCGTTTCGCCCTATAAAGCAGTAACTTTTTTCATTAATAACTTTTAAACAATCACCAATTAAAACCTGTTGAAGATCACTCATAATCTTGACAAAATGTGTCAAAGTCAAAATCATCGGAGTTAAGTTTCCTTTTGTTGATATTAACCAATTATTGTTTATTATAAGCAGCGAGTTAAATACAACTGCGGAAAAAAATAATTTCTCGCGCGCCTAGCGATCACGATCAGTGGGCGTACATTTGATGATACTGGTTGGACGGATATCACGCTTATCAATCTCTAGAAATTGATATCTTGTTAACTATTGAGAAAACTGCAAAATGATACAGAACTTTTCAACTCACAATCAGTTTAATCCGCTCTAGTTGTTCATAAGTGTGTCGACAGTATTACCAAACATCTTGTATATAAATTATCTAATATATATTATATAACAATATACTATAATTATATACTATTAGGTTGTCCAGAAAGTTCTATGGTATTCTGTTAGCTCAGAATTATATATAGAATACATTTGTTATAAAATTTTGAACTATCTGATGTGAAAACTTAAAGTTTTCTCGAAAAATTCGTTTTTAAAAAATGTTCCTACGATTTTTTATTACCATTATACACGGGTTAAATAAAAATGCATTCTAACTTTGACTGCCAATAACTTCGTTAAACATCATAATAATTAAAAAATTAGATTCTTAAAGCTGAAATTTTGCTCTATCAAATGGTATAATCGCGTATTATAAATTCTGTATTAACATAATAATAATTTATTAGCTCACATAATTTTTTATGTTTTCTCGTTTTTTTTTTAAATTAAATTAGGATACAGTAATTTTAGAAAAAAAATTATGTAGACATATATGAACATATTTCATGTATAATAATATATGTTTATATATGTTTATATGTATTTCTATATTCATATATACAAAATTTTTTACCGAGAAAAAAATAAGGTCCGTTGCTCTTCGGCACATAGATGTTACAGACAGAAATCCTTTCATTTGGAGTGTCTGAGTACAGAATTAAAATATTATAGTTAACATAAGGTATAATACTGTCCAATAAATTATATATTCAATGTTGTAACATATCTAGATATAAGTACCTAGACACATTACTTAGGTACTTATAAGCGAAAATATTTATACTTGTACTTTTATAATATATGATATAATAATTATATAATATGTTATATTATAATATATTATAATATATAACCGTTATATACTACTACATATATAATATGTATTAGGTAATTTATATATATTTTATATATATTTTATTAAGTAAATTTATCTATTTATCTATATTTACGTTACGAGCAATTTGATTAATTCAGGATTTATATACATAATATGGATTTATATACATATATGTCGACTAATATGAATAATGCCTGTTTGTTTTAGAAAATTTAAATAATAGAAGCAAAAATATTCAAATTAATCAAAATGATTAATCATTATAAATTATGTCCACGTACAAATGGGAAGTGTGATTAATAAATTAAAAGACCGAAAATGATAAACTTTAATAAAAGAATTTTAAAATTATAAAAGAATAGGGCAGTCCACTTTCTACAATCTCATTTACAGGAGTGGGCAATATTTGAAGTACATATATTTAAAATACGTATTTAAATAAATTTTTGTATTTTGTATTTCGTATTTGAATATTCTATTTAAGAATATTTTGTATTTTGCATTTATATTTTTTTTTTAGTATTTTATATTTTAAATTTGTAAATACATTTAAATATACTAAATACATTTAAATTATGTAAAAATTTTTTTAATGAAAATTAAAATCGCACCATTGTTGACTCAATCTAAATTTCACGCATAATGTGCATAATATATCATTTATTCTTGTTTACATTTGATGAACAATCTCTAACGTTTATCTCAGCCAGGAGTGGGCATATTTGAAATATAATATGTATTTAAATATATTTTTATTTTATTAAGAGTATTTTGTATTTCGTATTTGAATACTTTTTGAGAGTATTTTGTATTTTGTATTTAAATAATAATATAATTTTTTTTTTAGTATTCTGTATTTTGTATTTAAATATAATTTTTTGAGTATTTTGCCCACTCCTGCTCATTTATTACTTATTATATGATATGCATTTAAATATTTTTTATTTATTTGATTACTTCTGCTAATATATTTCTGTTAATGTGTAAAGAACTTAATATACAAATTATTTACAAATTATTGCATACTTAAAACGTTTTATTATTGCTAAAATTGCTCTCTTTCGTCTTACTATTATAAATAAATGAGTTTACCATACATACATTACAAATGGGTACTTCGTAAAATTAGCAAAGGCCACTATGCAAGGTTAAATTTAAATCAATATAAACTTTATGCACTGAGGTCTTTCGTTTCTGCATTGTCACCACAATTTTAGTACATGATAGATTCAATTTGATAAGATGAAAGACATTATCGTCAATAATGTACATACTAAAGTAAATGAACAAGAAAGATTTATAAATTCATAATGAAATACAAAAATGAAGAAAAATAATTCTGTATATAAATACCAATTTATTAATCTTTTATAACAATAAGTTATTAATTAATACAGTTATTAATTAATAAGGAAATCTATATAACAGTAATTTATTATTACCAATTAAGCTCAATTTATATAATTGCATGAAGGGTGTTTGCGAGCTGCTTATCTTACATAACAAATGTCGAATTGTTTCGATTCTTTTATAAGTATTGTAATGAAAAATAAACATGTATTATTTTATCTAAAAAATATGTGACTTTATTTATATAAAAAGATGAATTTTTATTTTACATGAGCAAAAAAATTATTTATGCGCAAAAAACAAATTTGTGAATAATTTGGATTTAAAAAAAAAAGAAATTTTATTTATTTTAAAAGAATAAGAAATAAATAAATAAAAAATAAATGAAAAGTAATAATAATAAAATAAATAACAGTAAGAAAACTTTAAATAAACAGAATAAAAACTCATTTTAAATATCAAAAATTTTTTTTAATTTAAATCAATATATAATAATATTTAAGTAATTTTTTAAAATAAAAATTAAGAATAATTATGCGTTTCTACATTATAAAGTTTTAATTCAGTCATATGTTAATAAAGTTTTTTTGATAATATATTGGGATAATATATAAGATAATAAAATAGTAAGAAAATAAAACGACAAAAAAATTAAACAAAGATATCAATACTCAATCTGTGACTAGGCTTAATGATTTTATCCAATAGGCTTCCTCTGTCATAATTCTAGATAACATTTATGTTGCATAAGTTACTTAAAAGATGTCTTTTAGATGTCTTACGTCTAAAATATGTCTAAAAGGCGATACTTAGATAGATTTAGATATCTTATGCAAATGCATGTTATCTGAGATGTCATGGATGAAGCCCATCAGGTTAAGCTTAACCACAAGTTAACCAGATAATGAAAAACCAGGCCAGAGAGAACTAAACCAATTACTTATTCAAACAAGATGAACTATCATGACATTTTGAATTACATTGCTTTTCTTCTTAACGCCTGCAGCTATACTTTATTAAACGAGCATTTTCCTTATTACACCTCTTAAATCTTTGAACTTCAAATAGAAAAAATTTCCTCGCATTTTCGTACGCAAATTTGTATAGTTGAGACATCATTGGAGTTAATAAACGATTCTCTATATATAAAAAATTCATATATAGAATTTTTATAACATACCGTATTCTATTCTTAGCTCATAAAAATCATTACTTTTAGATAATATTATCGCAGCAAATTGTTTTTTATCATTTCCCTATCAACATCGGATATATGTAATCTGACTATTTCGCCGACGTTTAGCTCAGACAATTTTGCAGAATCTTTTTCATTTTCTCATTTAAATTTGTAAATGTGTAAATTAAATTTCGCCTTTTTTTGAGTATTAAGAACAGTTTTACTACAATTTTTCTAACTTCTAAATAATTGTTAAATAATCTTCTTTATCTTTTCTTCCATTTTTATCTTCTTCTGTTCATTATCTTCTGCATCATTGTTGTAATTTTCTTCGCCTTATGTTTTATTTTCATCTTCTTCATCCTGTACAGTGTCATTATCTTCTGTATCACTGTTATAATTTATTTGCGCTTTATTTTTATCTTTTTCATCTTTATTATCTTCAGATACATTTAAACGTAATATTTCTTCTCTAAATCTTCTTCAGATTTTATAGACTGTATGGTTTCTCCGAGCAAATTAGAACTTTTAAGTCCTGGTTAGTCGAACATAACATTTTACTAATAACATTTTATACCTTCGTGATAGGTTCTATTTTTAAATTGTACAAAACGCAAATCTTCATTCCATTGTTTTATGTATTTAAAGCCAAGTGCTGAAGATGTTTTCAACATCTTGGTACATTTAATAGATCCTTCACTTTGACTATGCAGATTTTCATGGATAATTTTTAATTCATATCATATGGAATAAACTTCTTCAATAACTCGATTATCGAAGTGAAGAGTAAAAAGCTGACAGATTTGTAGCCAATCGAAATGCAGAAAAAATGGGGAAATGTGATTGTATTTGTGGACATTATATGAAAAGCGGAAATATGCATGCTGTATACGCTGAGACAACGCTGGTATGTAGACTATATCAGCGTAGTTGAATAAAGAGATTATAAGCAGTTTGGAGATAAAGAGTAAAAGTTAAAATACAATTATCAAAAAATTAATAATTTATGGAATATTTAATATTGTATGTTAAAATGGGGCCAGAATAAAATATTATATAAAATATCTCTCGCGAGTTATTGATTTTTTAATATCTCCACTTTAATACTTTTATACGAAGAATAATTAAAGAAATTAAAGAAAGAATATTATGTAAATAAAACTACATAGTTGCATTTATTATATAATTATACAATTGCATTCAAAAATAAACGTTAAAATTTTGGCACGTCCTAGAAAGTACCTAATTATCAAAAAATATCTCCTTCAAAAAAAAATAAATTTCACTTGAAACATTTTTTTAAATAATGAATAGTTTGAGAGATAATTGAAGTTTCAAATGAAACATGTAATAAAAATATAATTATCCTGTAATAAAAATATAATTATCCTGTAATAAAAATGTAATTATTCTGTAATAAAAATTTGTAATTATATAATATCATAATATCACAATCTAGTCGCTGTGTAAGCCTGAAATAAGAAAGAAAGGCATGAAATAAAAATAATAATTTAAGACTGCACCCATCACACTTTTATATTAAAAAGTCTAATTAAAAAAAGTTTCTAGTTACGTATGTATCTGGCTTTCTAATACGCGTTGTGTATATATACAGCGTGTCTCAAAATTGACGATAAATATTTTATAAACAGATTCTTTATAACATTTTAAGATGAAAAATCTAATACAAAAATGTTAAACTATGACAGTTTTTAACACTTTGTGTGCCAAAAATATTTTGAATATATTTTCTACGGGGCTCCAATAAAATACTATTTCTATTTGAATAAATAAAATCATCTCTTAAAAATGGGAGACCTCTGCGGAAAATTGTGCGTCTCCGGGAATTGACGTGGTATTCAAAAATGTTAAATGGGAAGAGTTTAAATATTATGAATGACAGGACTAAAATTTCGCACTCTTAGGAATGGCAAGATGGTCAGTATTAAAGTGTTTTTCGAATTTCATTGGCTTTGACAATAACAAAATTCAGCATCTTCACAATGACCTGCTTCCTATTCCTGAGCGCGCGAAATTCTAGACCTATCATTCGTAATTTTTAAGCTCTTCCAATTTGAAAACTATCATAGCCTTGATATTAGACTTTTCGTCTTAAAAGAATCTATGTTTAAATATTTATCGTCAGTTTTGGAATATCCTGTATAATTGTAATATTAAAACATTTTATGGAAATTAGTTAGATAAAGTATTTAATTTACAAATTTTTTTATTTTTTTTATTTTTAAACCAAAATAGGTGCTATTCAGCAGCACTGGAATTGGATGGAATGGAGCGTTATTGAACAGATACTATCGCGATACTATCGCAAGTTACTACAACTACAAAGATGCTCACAATGTAGTAACGTATTGTCAGCGATATGTGATGCACAATATAATATTTCATTATGTCGACATCAGGGATAAAGCTTACGGATGATAAAGCGATAGTGGCATTTTTCAAGCCAGCACAATTAATCAGAAATCGATGCAGACCATATGAATATGTCAAAATCAATAACAGTTGAAGAAGGGCGAATATTATCATACTGCCTTGTTGAAGTTTTCCTTCTCAAGTCGTACTTGCATCGCCCTTATCCAGACAAGAATGGATTTACACCAGAGCAAGTTATGTATAATCATTGCTTGAGAGCAAGTTATGTATAATCATTGCTTGAATCGTGCCTGGAGAATGATTGAGAATACTTTCAATACTTTAGCAAGTCCGGGGAACATATCGAAAACAGATAATTGTTAATCCAGAAAATGTGATGTTAATAATTCAAAAGTTTGCTTACAATTAGCTGCAAAAAAGTGATGCAAACAATGTTGCATATTTGCACGCAGGTTCAAACAGGTTTAGGCATAACTCTTGACGAAAAATAATAGAAGATAAATGTGCACTTAGATATAACCCAAACACGAATATTCGCAGGTGCATGGCAATTGGAGATGAATTTGTGATTATTTTAACAACAAAGGAACAGTATCGTGGAGGATCATTTTTAAAATAATGATTTAATTACATGAAATAATATGATATAAATCGATAATCAAAGTTAATTTGTGAAGATTATTGTCAGTCAAATGATTATGTTGCAAGGCCGATAGTATACGCGCACAGTTTGTTCGAGAGAAATAAATGTAATTAGAATTTTATATATAATTGCATTATTATGCCAACATTTTTATTGGAATAATAATAATTATATATAAAATCTTGACTGTATTTGACAATTCTTCATATAATTATGAGAATATAATATAAATAATTCATAATAAATATAAATAAAAAAATAACCTCTGTATACTTAAAATAAATATTGTTCACAGATTAATTTACTAGATTAGTTCAGAGTCTTAGATTCAGCTTCACGCTGAAAAATTTTCTGCATATAGGAAAACTGGAGTTATACAGAATTACAAATTACATTATACAAAATATAAAAATTTATTTTTTGAATTTATACAAAATTGCTGGTTATAAAAATATTTAATTACTAACATTTAATTATTTATTATTATAAATATTATTTATTAATTACCTATAATATAAAAATAATTAATTTTACAATTAAATTACTTATTTAAAGTTATTTATTTATGCTTGCGTTCATTCACAAATTCGCGTTTAGCGTCGAAAAGACTTTCCAAAACAGCGCATCTTCGTCCTCGATTCCTCGTAGATTGTTCTTCATAAGTCTCATGAAGTGTGTAATAGAATCTTCGCGCGCGAATTCCAGTATGGTGAAGAATTTCGTTACTTCCACGTTTATATAATCAGGCTAATCGAAAATGTGTGATTTTACCAAAATTTCCTTTAATTAAATCCTGTAACTCACTATCATTATCAAGTCCCCATCGTTTCCTGTACCATAGAACTGTTTCCTACAAAAATTAAAGTATATAATTATTTTTTTCGTTTATGCATCATTATTACCATTGCAATATCTATAAGATATATTTAGATAAGTTACTGGCTATCTATCATTTGAACTGTCGGTCCAGTTTTTCATCATTCACTTCTCCAGAGGTGAATCATCTATTGCCAGAGCTTCAATGCGTTCGTTGTCGATCGGTAACAAAAGATGTCACACAGTACATAATAGTGCAGTAATATTGCCGAAATATCGCACAAATATTTCCTATAAATTTTCGCGGACATTTAATATTGCAGCGATATTTATTCAACATTATTTATATATATTAAATATTATTATCATGTTGTGAAATTATTGAAATATTGCATGCTATGTGATGTATTACGTACAAATCTTGTAGTTGAAGACCTAAAAGAAAAAGACCTTGCTCTCGTAATAGACCCACGAACTATGTGGTGAGGTCGTAGATTCATCGGCAACTTTTTCTTCTACAATAAGTTTTTCTTCTACAATAAATATTGAGTCTTAGACAGATTTCCATTTCTTGACTTTTTTTGACTAACATTATTCCAAGAAAAAAATATATAATTAATATTTAATTAAAATATGTAATTAATGTCAAAGAATAATATGTAAAAGAAATAACATATAAAAGAAATTAATACTACTAAGTTTTATAAAAACTTCTTCCTACATCTTTTTCCAACAAATTCCGCGCTCTGCGAGTAGAAGTTTGAAATTCTACAAAGACGTCGAACATACAAGATAAGCTGCTCCTTTAGACGAATTTTCTCATTCGTCCAGGGAGCGTTACTTTGAACACTTCACTGTAGCTGCAATTGTCGGCCACCACCTGCAGTCCCATTGACTAAATTCTGCGTAGAAAATTACCGTCTGTAAATATAAATAAGGACAACAATATTAAATAAAGTTTTAATTTTCATTCAATTTTCCTACTTTTTATTATTCAGTACTTACCATCTTTTGCATAAAAATGTAAATTTTTATCAGTGACGATTTAATGGTAACATTGTACACATTCATGAGTTTACATTTTCGCACAAATGGTCTCGCAAGCATGGCCATAGCTGAAATTATAATAATCATAAGAAAATGAAATAAAAAATAATCAAAAACAAATATAAAATAAAGTAGTATAAAATTAAGTTAAAGTAGTATAAGTTAATTAAAGTAGTATAAGTTAAGAGTCTGTTTACTTTTTCTTCTAACATTTAAAAATCTAATAAAGATCGAAAAATTTGTTTATTATATGACAAGACTGTTTTTAATAGTAGCACGAATACCTACACAGTTTCGGCTCGTAGTTCCTTTTTTTACTAATTTAGTTGATTCTAATTAAGCCCTCTTGTATTAATAAATTAATTTTATTTAAAATGATTAAAATTTTTTTATGTTTACTAACCTCGCTTTCCTTCTCCATCATTCTGCATTTTGAAGTCCTTGTTGGTCGCTCACATATTCAATATGAACTAGTATATTAGTACATATCCCATAGTTCAATAAATCGAACTATCGGAGATGATATCCGGATATAACGAGGAGTAAACCGTTGAGGGCATTGCGGTATACAGATTTGGGGCATTACTGAGCATTACTGCAGGGCATTATTTAAGAGAATTGTGCATTATAAGCTAGGTATAAAGTTATGCATTACTACAGCATTAATGGGCATTATCAGGGCAGTAATAGGCATTACTAAGGCATTAATGGGCATTATTAGGACATTAATGGGCATAAAAATTGGGCATTACTTGGGTATTACTGGGCATTAGTAGGCATTAATCCACACAGTTTTGATCAGCAGTTTACCCTTCGCATAATACTTATACGAGTTCCAAAATAGAAATATTAATCTGTTCCGCTCTTCTTTTAGAAAGTTTAAAAGTATTAAGTACCATTGCATTTTTTAATTTAATAACCATTAGTTATGAACAATATGAAAAAGAATTTAATAACCGTTAATTAGGAATAATACAATAAAGAATATCTAAAAAAAATTTTATTGCAAACATACCGAAGATGACCCGATAGAGTCGAAATGTTTATATGTACAAAAATTACAAATTATGTTTATATGTACAAACATCATAATGAACATCACAAACAGTAATCAAAAACGTTTTTCATATTAAGATTAGTAGGTTGTTTTCATACAAGTAAGTGCTCTTTATACAAAGGAATTGAATGTACATAAGCTGTTTGCATTTTATATTTTATTACTCATTTTCAAATATTTCAAATATAATATCATTATCAAAAAATTTTTGATAAGAAATAA
>NW_017259336.1:1479689-1497111 GCF_001594045.1 Atta colombica | reverse complement strand
AAAAAAGTGAAAAAATGAAAAAATTGCATCATTAAAAAAAATTACAATTTTTACTAAAAAATTTCTTTTTATTTATTTAATAAAAAATTTTCAAATTAATTATTTTATTAATCTTACAAGATTATCAACGAAAATATTTGATAAACTTCATGTTTTACATCGGTATAACTTGATTGATCGAATAGTTTGTGAGTAATTTTTCCCAACAATTTCAATAAGTAAAGTATTTATGTATTTAAGTTCTAAAAGTATACACTAAGTAGTTTAGCTACAGAAAACAGATTTATAGACGGAGTCAAGTAAAAAGTCTTGCAACGCAAGAAATGGATTGAGAGAAGAGAGAGAGAGAGAGAGAGAGAGAGAGAGAGAGAAGAGAGAGAAAGTTACTTAAAACTTCGTATTTTATTCTGTAACTTCGGAAATATATTTTTTACATGTGCTACTATTGATTAAAGCTAGAATCGGATTAGCATTTGAGACTAACCTAGGATATGTCTAAGAGGCAACAAGATTAGAGAAGCGGTATTTCTTTGACAAGAATTTCTAAAAAGTATTTCAAAAACGCAAATAATTGAAAAAATTGTCTATCGATCGACAATCATTATAGATTCGAGTCGAAGTGCTTCACAATCTTTGTATCGATTTTGTTCTATCAAAGAGAAATCTGAGAGGGGGCATGCTGGCTTTTTTCATGCAATCATCGACATATACATAGAATGGAGTAAGTAGGTTTGCGGCAAATGTGATCGCTATTAAAAAATCGCATAAAGTTGTTTCTATTGTAATAAAAGAAGTATATATAATTTTATAATTTCTAAGTATATTATAAAAACATTGTTGTAACAAAACTAAATTGGGATAATCCTTACAGAAAATCCTTTTCTTTTTATTGTCGCAAACACAGGCTTGGAACATTCCAAAAAACATTCTAGAGGGTTGAATCGGAACAGCAACAATTTAAATGCCTAGGTGAAGAAATCTTGATTCAGCCCTGATTAAAACAAAAATAAATAAAATTTATTTTTGCTTTAATCGAGGCCGGATAAGCTCCTTTCTCCTACTTAATATCGATTTCCTTTTGTCTCCTTTTTCACATTTTCCCATTTTTATTCCTTTCCTTTGTTTAACATTTCTCCTTTGATCGTTTGAAAAGACAAACATTTTATTTTTATTTCATTATACCATTTAGTTAACAAATGCATGTTTCAAGTTTTATATGTAAATTCTTTTTAAATAATTTTTTAGTTATTAACAAATAGTTTCAAGATTAATTTTATAATTAATTCTGTTAATTTTCTTTGTGCTTTATTGATTATGCAATTATTGTTATTTGAATTATTTGCTATTATTATTATTATTTAAATGTGAATTTTTGTCGTTTAATTTGGTTTATATATAACATGAGTCTTATTTCAATGGAACTAGTAATTACTTTTACATTGTTGAGACGAAAAGACATTGCATATAAAAATACTTGCCGTGTAATTATATTCTGAATTGGCATACACAATTACAATTTATAAAAATAAGACTCGATTTATATCAAGTAAGAATTGGCGTAAAGAACTCCTTTTGCCTTATAAATACGATTTTTTATTATTATTAAATGCATTTTTGTGCTATGTAGTTATTAATTTATGAGATTTTATGTGATTATAAGATTCGAATTTGACGTTGAAAACTTTATAGATAAATATACTGAAGATGTCTAAGATCGATGTTTAAGAATGAATGTTTTTATTATTTACTGTTATTTCAATTTTGTATATATATATATATATATATATCAATAAATATATATGAAACATATCAGTAAATTATATATGAAAATTAAATTTTAAATTAAATGAATTAATCTACGAAGCTTGCAGCACTTTAAGTTTAAATATGAATTATTATTCATTAGAGTCTTGGATATTAATTATTAATTTTAAATTGTAAATTTTTTAATATCTTGTAAACCGTTTACACTCCTTTAAGTTGTTAAAAAATTATTCTAAAATAATCCCAGACAGCTTCCATATTTTAAAAAATGACAGTTGTTACAGCAGTACGAATTAGTATTGAACGAGTGGCGGACATCCTGCCGCCTGCGCATGTATTGTTCAATATAATATATAATTAATAGTGCCATGATATTACCATAATATTTCCATTTGTTTCAAAGCTTTCGTGCAATGACGTTACTGTTGCTGAGATTGTCACGGAAAAACGACTGTTCCATGAAATAAATTGTTCTCTTTGCACGCAGAGTTTGATAAGTATGATCGTGATCAGGCATCAAACAAGTAGTGTAAATGGCGCATAGTTTGAAAAACTAAAAAATGTATTTTAATAATCACGTAATAATATTATGAGATATTAAAATCTAGTCTTGACCGTATATATTTGGCGCTTCTTTTGATTTATTCATAAGGCAATTCTAATTCAACCTATTATTGATGTTGTAAATATTATTAATTCCTTTATTTTTTAAAGATAGTTTTTTCAACATTGAAAAAAGACTTTCATTTAATAAATTTTTAAATTTATTAATAATTCTTTTTACCAATTTATTAATAATTCTTACAATTTCTTATTACTATTAAAAATGTTTTATTTAAAAAGTTTTAATTAGTATTAGTTGATTTTTGTTAAATGTTCATCAATTTAATTTCGTTATAAGAGTAATACAAAATAATTGATAATTACATTATCAACAATTACATAATTAATAATTAAATGTATCATTTATTTTTTGTAAATATAAATATTTTCTTTTTTCATGCAGACTTTTTAAGCTTACATCAAGCTCTATCTATTTTTGTTTAAATACTTTTACAGATTTTGTGTTTCTATTATTCAGAAGTAGCATTAATATAACCTATTAACAATATTTTATAATTAAAATAATTTTAATTTAGATTGTTCATCTCTGAATGATATTCAAGTTCGAATAAAACCGTACTGTTTGAATAAAAACGTTTTATATAAGTTACTAATATGTAGCAATACTACCATATTGAGCAAATACGAATTCATTAAAAAATTTAGACGAATTCCAATAAAATTGTATAAAATATTAAATACTTTCAACACGTTAGTACATTCTTTGATTTGATTTTGTCATAACGTAAATGAATTATTAATAGATTTCTTCTTTCAATATAACTGTCTCTTACATAACCATCAATTAATAAGTTTACTCTTTATATATATATATATATACTAATAATCTGTAATATCTGCAATATACTTTGTATATATTAGTCAAATCCTCTCATTACACAGAATCTTGATACAGTTTACATTTATGCTTAATTTTGTATATTTTTAAAATATCTTTTTTGAAACCAAAATAATTACATTCTTTTCTTTATTTTCTTTTTTTAAATGGATAAAAATCTCATTTTAGATATTACTGTTTTACTATTTACATATCTTCCATAATTTTGAAGTATTAGAAGTTTATGTCAAAACAAACTCCAATGAGACAATAAAAATATAGTTCCATGATAGATGAAATTTCAAAATAAAAGTATGTATCATAAATTTTTCTAATGATAAATGTTGAAAACTTGGACTCAATAAAAGATCGAAATAATAGGAGTTGTATAAAATATAAATATTATATATTTTGATTCTCTTCATTTTTAGACATTTTTCCTTAATAACGCTTGATGTTATGTACATTAGCCTCTTATTTTCTTTTTCTTCAATTTGTAGACTATGACTCAACTACACTCTTGACTCAATGATTTAATAAATTAAGAAATAAATCCCTCTTGACGTTTACAAAGTATGATTACAATTTACTTTATATTTGCCTAGTTAACGAGATTGCAAAATTGCATTCTCTCGTAAGTTAAGAAAAAAAAGATCGTACAAATAATATTACGTTTGTGATTGCACAGTTCGCGATTGCAATTTTTATATTATTTACATATTCAAACCATACAATGTATAATCATAATACTTAGGGGAATATGTATAAAATATGGAATATTTTGACCTTTTTAATGAATTAGTTGAGTACTTTTTTCGTGTAACTATATTATTTCATTATGTTTTACTTTTTTTACACATTTACTAATTGCTTTGCAAGGAGCATCTTAAAATATATTAAAGTAAGACAGAGTGTCTCTTCCCCGAGTTCATAATATATAAATATACTCACAAAGTGAGTAACTATCTATATGGCTTAGCTTTATGTTGAAGTAATTCTTAAAAAGTTTCTATGAATTATTTCCGCAAATGTTTTTAACAAACATGACAAATAGTTTCTGACTACAAGTACTCCAAATATAAATATTATGTAATATGAGATGATGTGGTCATTTTCAAGATCAAGAATGAATCTTCACAAGTCCATAAGTCCTTGCTTTGAGAGATCCTAAGCCGAAAAGTCGTAAGAAATTGACCAATCACAGTCAATTATTTTTCTCTATTTTCTCTATTCGACAGTGATTGGTCAATTTCTCAAGGCTTTACGGCCTTTTAAAACAAGATTGTGGATCTAGACTAAGGGATTACATTTGGATTTATCATCGCGGCGAAAATACAAATACAAATCTATAAACATTGAGAATAATTTTCATTTTTATAAATTTCAAACAAGCAAGGAATTTATTTAAAAAGATAATAATTGCGCTGAGAACATCTATCTTTGGTATACGTCGTCCTTTGACTGTACAATTCAAAAGATTGGGATTATCGAAATTAACACGAATTTTACGGCGACATAATAAAATTGTATATACATATCTAAAACATTAATTTTATCTCCTAACTGTTCACTACCTGAAGTTGTTGCTCTCATCAACATATTTTCCCACAGACGCGAATAGGTAATCAGAAAAAAAGGAATTAAAATAAAAACAAATTATCCTACGTACCTATTAGCCCATTATGTGTATAATACTCCAATAAGTAGAGAAATCCAGAATTCCCGCTGTCATTATTAAAATCGATCGACGATCTTCGTACCAGCCTATGACAGTCGTCGTGAATAATAGCGAGGATATCGAGTAATAGTAACAAGAATAGTAGCCTTCGTTCAAAAAGTTGACCGCTCCGAACAGTTTTGCAACAACGCTCCACGGCTGGAATTCTTCTATTTCGTTAGCCGCGTTATTCGCGTCTGCTCTTATCTAATCGATTGTATCAATTTCGACGTTTTAGGGGATGACCTTGAAGGGTGCGGAGTGATCGAAGTCACACTCTTTTTAGGCTTTCGAAGGCTTGTCACTTCTTTTCGTACAACGAAGTTTTCACTTCTCATCTGACGCAGTTGCATCCTTCCTTCGCTTGTTACACAGGGTGGTGGGACTTTACATTAAAAATGGAAAGGGCAAGTTGCTGTGTTGATATAGGCGGTGAGTAACCAGGGTGATGAATAAAGGAAGAGAGACAGTATGAGGATGAGCGGAGAGAAAGGAAAGATTTTACGAGAGAAGAAAAATAAACACGAGCACTCGCGATTCACAACGAGACAGGACACAACACTATCAGATCAACTGAACGTTCGCCGTGTTACTAAATATAGGGAGAGGGACTTTTACCATTGAGTTGTGGATCCACCTCGCGCGGCGCAAGCGCTGCGCCGCGCCGTCAAACTGTGTTATCCTGTCCAGAAAGGATTGACTCATGGTAACGCCCTAGTAGAAAATTTGCTTTTATGCACGCTTTATGCGTTATGCAATCTTTACATAAAAAGATCCGCTTTCGGATCTTTTCGGATTTTTCAAAAGCGAATGGGAGAATGTAAAGAAAATTACAAAAGTTCGATTTCGAAAGATTTGCTTGTAGGACAGGTTTTAGATATTTTCGCGGTCTATAAAAAAATCTCCCTTTTGTAATGATTTGACAGATATATACTTTTAATATTGGGAAACGCGCAATATCTAAGTAAGACGTAAATTTACAATACCTTCTTTAATATATATATAGGAATACATTTTTTTCTGTTATATCGTAAATTTTTTTATCTAAACCTTGAACCTCGTTTGTTTGTAACGGGAAATTGTTACGTGTGGTAAACGAGAAAAATATTACAAGAGTAAAGAATATTGGTTTCTAGACGAAGAAAAAGAGTGCAATTATCTACAAAGAACTAGAGAAGAAACTGCGTCTCTTTAACTTTTCCAACTATTCTTTTTTTTTTCAGCATTTATTCATCTTCGCGAAGAAAAGAAATGAAATAGCAGGTGTCCGTAAACGAAGTAGTGACACATTTCTGTAGCTTCTGCATTATTTTTTCTCCTAAATTAAACTGACAGCTTTAAGAGTAATCAGTAATTCCAAAGTAAGTCTAATGTCCGTATTCATAGTCGAGCCTCATATTTAAGGCTTCCTTAAATTTATCTTCAGATCCACTCTACGAATTTTATTGGCTACTGAATCTAAAGATAAATTTAAGGAAGCCTTAAGTATAAGGTCTGACTATGAATACAAACATTATGTTGTTGGCTGAAGTCATATTGTGAATTGTGATATCAGAACCGCGAAATAACACGTTACATAACTTTTATTGTATTATATGACTGGTGACTACTTTAGGAGCTTTAAAATATCATGCTATAAAGAAATGATAAATTAACTCATCGAAAATCGAATGCTTTCAAAATAAAAATCTTCAACTTGTCCATTCTTGTGACGCAGTATCTTATATACTAAAAGACAAATTACTTCGCGACGATGGCGATGCTTGACTCGACAAACTATGACAGATTACTTCGTCGACAGATTTTCGATTATCCGAGTGGAAGAAAGCGACGGATGCTAGCAGAGAAAATCTTTTAAAAATTGCTTTTTAAATTCCTCGCAGCTTAAAGAAGAGAATCTTTTTCCATTTCATAAGACATAAGGGAGTATTCATCAATAGATTTTATCAAAGAATCGAGAACGAGTTTTCTCAGGCTTTCTTTCGCATAAAGATATCTTTGTTGCTAAAGAATATATCTCAAAGTTGCTTGAAATAGTCTCTGATTTATTTCTACATTATCCTTCGTGTGACAGAAATCGAGTATCTCGTTTACCAAAGATTTATTAATGCGCTAATAATGAATAGTGCGGAAACTATAATTTATGCTGCAATTTTAGAAAGAATTGTAAAAATTAGTAACTTGTTCATGTAAGATTCATAAGAACTTATGATTGGAACAAATATTCTATGTATATTATAACGTACCGCTCATAAATATATCTGATTTCTCATAAATTTGGCTAACAAGAAACTGTCTGTAAAGTTATGGTTCGTCAATTTATCAAAAATTATCAATATTATTATTATTAATATGTAATGAACATATGTAATGAAAGTAATCAACATTACATTATAAACATTACATTATACAGTATCTGAAATTACTCGTATACATTTTCAAAATAAAGTACAATGGTTTTTATTAAAAATATGTCAAACAAAGGTTGTGACTAAAAGTTGTACATAAATATTAAAGATAATAAATATTAAAGAATTATCAAAAAACCAATAATTTACGAAATAAAAATAATTTTACGAAACATTTTATATTTTATAATTTGACATATTTTTACATACCTAAAATATAAAATATCTTATCAATTATTCTTTTTTTTTTATAGTTATACACTATTATACATTTAGTATACTATTAATGTACTTTTATATGTACAAAATAAAATAAATCACATAAAAAAAATACTTATAGCTGCTTTTTAAAAAAGTTCTTAACACTATAAATTATGCATAATTTTATAAAAAAAAAAAACAACCCAACAAATGACATTACAACATATAACTTAGATATAGATATAATATTATACGAGAATCAGAAATGTTACATTAAAATTATTGTAACGATAAATATCACGTATTGATATAGCTCTATATCAGAAACTTTGAGCATTTTATATATATCAAAATATACCAATAATATATTACTACAATGTAATATAAACGTCTTTTTACATATTTCTATACATATTTACAAAATATATATATATATATATATATATACAAAAGTAATTAATTTATAAGATACAATAGTAATTAAAAATTGACTCTATGAACAATAAAAAATATATTAAAAGAATGCAACATGTTTGTAACATTCAATTTTGAACCGATCGTGAACAATTTGCAGACTGTGTCTGGGGAGACATTATTAAAGCTATTTGTGTCATTTCATTTATATGGTACATTCATCTAAAACAAGAATAGAATAACACAAAAACATTAATAGCATCTACTCGAGTGCATTCCTGATGGCTGGAATAGCTCTAGTTGGATAAATTTAACGTATCTGTATATATAAGTACATATATTTTATGTATCTATATAACATTTAAATAAATTACTTAATTAAAGATAAACAGCTGTGTTCATGTTATGCATTTTGATATAGGCATACTGGCTGCGTTCGGAAACGTCACTCGGATGCCTCCGACGCAGCCACTATATATATTGGACGCGATGAGCGATGAGCGACAAGCGATATCCAATAAAAGCTCGTTTTTTCTCTTAAGTCCATTCTATATTAGATGCAAGCTGATCGCAAGTTTGTTGCGACAGCCAATCTGAAACTTGCATTTTGAAATCAACATTCCATATTGGCTGTCGTAACAAACTTGTGATCAGCTTACAACTAATGTAGAACCGGCTTTATGTAAACCGGCTCTATGTAAAGCCCATTCTACAATTGCGTAAGCATAATTGAAAGTGCTTGTAGTTATAAGAATTGACTAATCACAGTCGAATATTTTTTTCATATTCAACTGTGATTGGTTAAGTCTTACATCATTTACAACTACGCTTACGCAATTGTAGAATGGGCTTAAGTCTGCAGCCTTTATTTTTAAGATCATCTCAAACATAGGCCACATTCTGCAGAAAAAACAGCTTTGTAACTGTTGTAAAATTCTTTAATATGATTGAACTTAGTCATTGGATCTATATGTATAAATCAATCATATTTAAGAATTTTACAACAGCTGCAAAAGCTACTTTTTCTGTTGAATACAGTTATTATTTACAGTTATATGCATTTTAGATCCATAAGGAATAAGGAATCAAGATCTAATCATATTGAAAAATTTTACACAGTTATAAAGTTGCTTGTGCTCTGGACACCAACAAGATATTAAAGACCATCTTTATGGGAGTTTGCGTCCTTGTGAATATTGAAATGATTAAGAGTTAAAAACTAATAATATTGTACTTATTTTATGATTTATTAGTTTATTTAGTAAATATATTTATGTATTTAGAACTCAATAATACTCGATTTTTCTTTAAAGTTGTGATTTCAGTGTTATCGTCAAAGTTTGATTATCAAAAGAGATGATAACTGTAAAAAAAAAATTATAATTTCTTTATTAATTATCAATATATAGGATATTCAATATATAGGATATTCAATATATTCAATATATAGGATATTATAACTTTACAAGTATGTATATTTATTTTTATCAGAAGGTAATTTCCTTATTAATCCACGAAGTTTTAAATCTGATATACTGTCTATTAAAGTATGCTAATGGAACATTTAATGTAATAAAAAATCATGAATTTAATAATATATGAACCAAATATTTATGTTAATAATAGCAAATTTATATCAATTGTCGATAATATTAGCGCTCTTCAATTACCTCCTAGCCCTTGGGGCCCTTTTTTATATCGCCGAAAATTTGCCCAGGGTTGACGATCTTTAATAGTATCTCGTCAGTGCTCTGGGTATTGATCATGTATGTTTTCTCTAGAGCCGAAACGAGAAAAGTGAAAATTTTTAGGTATGTATGTGTATATGTGTTACATATCACATGCATACACAAAAATTTCACTTTTCACATATCCTAAGAAAGAAGTTACATTGATTGATCCTCTGTTAAATGCAACCATAATCTTAAGATGGCGCTTCGATTCATAGCCATTAAACAAACATATATTTGAGGAAAATCTCAGGAGGAGACACAAGAGAGTCTCAAGTCTCAAAGTGTTTGCATTTCATGCTTGATGTTGCTTGGTGCAGATGATCTTATTTGACAGTTGACACATCTTGATATTATTTATAAAGTTATTTTATTTGTATATGTATAGACTTAAAATTTTCTTATTAATTATAAATTCAATCGTTTAAGATTGTCTTATTTAACATATATGCTGTTAAATAAGGTAAGTTTCATCAAGTGTGGTCAAAGATGATTTAAACAAAAGTGAATACAAGGTTAGTAACAAATTTGTTAGTAACAATTTGTGTTTCAGGATTTTTCTTCAGAAAAATTTGGAAAAATTTATAGATCTAAAATATTTATATATTAATAGCTAAAATGGTCAAAAAGCAGCAATATAAGTGGAAATTGCGAGTTTACAAAATCAGTAAATTCAAGTATCTGCCTCTGACATCTTTGCTCCATAACTTTAACGTAAGAATCTTAGAAGAACTACTTCGACTTCTTATCCTTTCGTATAACATGATACAGGGGACTGAATATCAGGATATAAGGATTTTTGAATATAAGGATTTTTGAAATTTTAACTGTTTTTGATAAAATCATAAGTTAATGCGTAAAGATTTATCTTAATTGGGTGCTTTTAATTTAGGGTGCTCTGTTTAACATTTGCAACCTTTGTGAGCATTATTTTATCCTTGTGTTTAAATGTTAAACAAAGATGAAATGATGCATACACATTAAAGAGATTACATTTATTACATTTATACTGATTGTGTTATATTATTTTTTATCATAGGTTCACAGTAGTTAAACTTCTACTGATCCCTCGATCCATGGTAAATAATGATGATGATGATGCTCTGACCATTACCAGCAAATTGTGGAAAAAATAAAAACAATCAGAAGGAAAAATTTATGTAAACCATAAGAAGTACGCTATACAATGAAAGGATTGAACTCAAGATCAAGAGACTGGAATCATTATTGCCAGATGACTGGGAAATATGATTAATATTATAGAAAATGAGGTTTGATATTTTATGGATCACAATACTCAAACAATAATTTCAGGATCCAAAACTTAGTACATCCAAAAGATTAGTGTCAATCAAGCTTACTTAACATGCATAGGCGTGTTCTGGTGTACACTGCTAGTACTGAAAATCTATAGTATGTAATTGCGCAGTGTATATTAGAATGTAGCCACAGTAAAATAAAAGAAATTAGAACTATAAATCTTATTTTCCTTGTGCAACCTGAAAGATGTTCACGTTCCAAGGGCATACAAAAGTTTTTATTTCAATGAAAACTTCAATTCTGATTCTTATATCCAGCTGACTAATGCTATCTAATTATACTAAGATTAGTGTTAGCTAACAGACATTGTTTGAAGATTTCTTACCTTCAAATAATGAATGGAATTTTTGCACTAAAATAATTACATATAATATAAAGGAGAAAAGGGATTTATAGAAGTATACCTAGATATGTATATATAATTAATAAGAAACTTATTAATAAAAAGATGTGTAATTCGTATAATCATATATCCACTTTGTATGAAAAGCCACTTTGTATGAAATAGCTTACACATTTAGTATTCATTCTCAGTCACTATGGAGAAATTAAATAATTCTGATTTTTATAGGTAATGGTTTTCTTTATTAAGTTACCACGAAGTTTTAAATCTGATATATTGCCTATTTGAGCTAATAAAAGCAATTACAATTTACAAATAAATCCAACATTACGTCAATCATGATCATTTACAATATTTCAAATTTATAGAAAGATTTATTACAATGATATATTCTTATTTTATAGATAAGGATTTATAGATCATTTTTTTGTATTATTGGGTTGGCAAGAAAATAATAGCGTTTTTTTAAAAGATATCTATTAGTAAAAATCGCAATTACTTTCTTACCAACCAATATAAATATATCTTGATAGAATAAAGTTTTAGCTTTAAAAATTTCTTTTTAAACAGCGATACGACAATTTTTAACGGAGTTATGAGCAATTAAAATAAATGCCTTTTATTTAATCCGCGATAATTCAGTAATCAAAAATCATAGGAATATTTAAAAAAACGATTTTATAGAGAAAGTATCAAGCTTTCATATAAGTAAGTAATCGATAAGTAATCGAAAATTTTCCGTCTTTTTCAGTATGTAAAAACTAAAAGCTCGTAATTTTTAGTATGTAAAAACTAAACTCATATAAACTTAAAAAAATATGGTAAGTTTTTAACAATAAAGATATTAAGCTTTAAAATTCTTTGTTTTAATTTAAATTTCATTCATTATTGATGAAGATATTGTACATACAACTTTGAACTAAAAAACACAATTACTTCCTTGCCAACTCAATATATTACATGATAAAGATTATCTATTTTTTTATTTTTTTCAAATCCTTTATCATTGCCAATTTATATATAATGGATTTTTAATACTGTTTTATAAACGCATGTTGAATAAAAAATTAATAATGAAGAATACAGAATACATCGTTTCGAAATTCTATAAATCTCTCATATAAAAGAAAATAACATTGATGAATGTGGCCTAAAATTATACATATAGTGTAGGTTTTAAGAGTTTAAATCAAGTTATATAATATGAGTTAGAGAGAGATGATAAAATTAAAGTAGATGAAGACAATAAGGAAAACTATGTTATGTACATTTCTTTGTAACAAAGATGATTGTAATGTAGAAAATCATAAAAAGAAAAGAAATTATACACATTATATGCGTATATCGCTGCATAGATAAAAAAGTGCAAAAAAAGAAATTAGTATTTTTGAGATGAAAGAAAATTCGAAATAAAAGGAAATCAACCCTATAAAATAATATATTTTTGTGAAAAAATACTACATATATGTATGTATATAAAAATATAGAGAATTTTATTACTGATTTTTTCTGCTAAACGCAGTCGATTATTTGATTTTTTTACAACATCTCGTTTTTGACTGCTCTTCATCAAACTTCAGCTGAATCTAGAATTTTTGGCAGATTATTATACGTGGAGAGAAAAATTTTCAATTCGTCATTTCTTTTGATGTTGACAAAATATTATAATATTTAAGTTATGTATTTATTTAAAATTTCTTAATCAGAACATTCATGAAGATAATCATGTATCTGATATATCGCTTTTTTACTAGCATAATTTTTGCGATGATAAATGCGACTATTGTGTTGTATATGTGTCAACGCGTAGGTTATAACTATTTTTAAATATTATTTTATTCCACATTAACATTCCAACATATACATGAGAATATTATTCTATACAAAAGCTTGCAGCGACATTACTGCAACGTTTGCAATATTGCTAAAATGTTGCGGCAATATTGTTAAAATGATCTGTGATCTGATTTACAGACAATAATAGTAAATTTATATTATACTCATCTGTTTATTAGATTCTGTGTTCTATATTGTAATATAAAATTTAGAGATATCCGCTAAAATTATTTAATTTTATTATCTGAGATTAGATATATATAATAATTTAATAATGCATATGTTGGAAAAATAGTCAAAATTTTAGAAAAAAATTAATTGTTTAGTATGAATTACTTATTAAAGTTCTTGAATTGAATTAAAAACAATTTTTTAACGTGGTTCCAATAAAATCAGATTTGAAGGAATTAAAAAATATTGGCCATTATATCTAAATATTGAAGGCAAATAATATACATATTTCATATTATATTTTAATTAATATTTACTTAACAAATATTCGATTGCGCAATATATAATGTGTAACATTTCAGTTTTTCCGAGTGATGAGAGCGCATTATCGAATTATGGCCGAAGCTGAGAGATTTAATTCAGTTGTAATATATATTTTACACAAAAGCAAATTAATATATTAAATTTTTTTTTAATTTACGAAAAATGCAATTACTAACTAAAATTCTTTTCATTGGAAGAGAATTAAAATCAGTTACAAAAATCAATAATAAATAATATATTGTTATTCAATAGATTTCTGAGTCACGTGCAAGTCTCAATTACATTAGCTCGAAAATATCTGAAGGAATGGATCAGGTATTTTAAAGAAATCTTAACAGTTAAATAATGATACAACGTATTTTAACGTTTATTTTAACATTAACATGATGTTCATTAATTTTTAATTAAACTATTAATAAAATTAATAAAATTACTTGTATAGATGAAGGAAGATATTGCCAAAGAATTATTCATTACCGATCATTTAACGAAACTTAATTCGAGAGTAAGCCTGTTATTGCAACGTTATTCCGAATTGGAAGAAGGATTAATTGAGGTATAATTGTAATGTGAAAGACAAAAAGGTGACTAAGCTTTTGCATTTAATTTCAAAAGTAAAAAAAACTTTAATATGATTTAATAAATTTAAAATAGTATTTCGAGATAAAGTAATGCAAACAAAACAGAGATTTAAACATTTTTTTAAAAGAATATAAAAAAATTTTTTTTATTAATCATTATAATTTAGCTCTACTTTGATATAAAACATGATGTTATTAAATTCATTAATTTCTTTATGCTAAAATTATCTCTTTTGAGAAGCGCATGTGCGCACACAAGATATTAATAAATTCGGATCCATATTTTATTCACATTCAAAAATCATATATTTAAATTTCCTCTTTATTTGCAATTAAAAGCGTTGTTATCTTATCACCCATAATCAGCTAGTAAGAATGAATCATAATATGAAGAGTGTGCGGATTGAAACTCCAATTGACATCAACGAGGAAGTCAAGTGCATTCTTATGGCGGCAAAAAAAAATCAATCACAGCAGCAGCAACAGTCAGATCATCCTCGAACACCGACGAAATTGCGGACATCAACAAACACTTCTACAGGAGCGAAGGATCCTCAGCCGCATAATTTCGTCACGAGTTCGAAGTTCCTTACGTCGCAATCATATGATACCGATATCTCAAATGTAACATTTGAGAAACAAGAAAGACGTGCGCCTGCATATCCGGAAGTTCAGCTATTGAACGATCCAAGACCAGCAGTTGATATAAAAGCCATTGGTTTTCGACCATCCTGGAAGTGCGAAACTTAAGATAACTATCAGATAAACATGTTTTTGTACTCTTTTGATCTCTTCTTTTTCTAATTGTTATTGTTTATAAAAGTACAGAAAAAATTGTGACTGTGGAATAAGATAAATGAATACAACATTTCTGTGTTTGCCAAGTATTTCTGTTTACCACAAAGATATTCAACTTTGTAAAAAAATACTGCAATCATATGAAAAAAATTAATTCTTTCAAGAAATTTACATACTAAAAGCGTTTATAAAAATAGATTTGTGTGTGCGTGCGTGCGTGCGTGCGTGCGTGCGTGCGTGCGTGTATGTGTGTGTATGAAGAAGTGATAAAATGGTAGAAAAAGACTGCAAATGCTCTATCCTCAGAAAATAAATGTTTATTAAAATAAACTGTATATTATCATACCATATTACAAAATACAATTTATAAAATAAAAAAAAATTTATTTCTTTTATTTTAAAACAAATATTAAAGAAATATTTTTTTTTACATTTTCATAGTTATATGTCAATCTGTCATTTGCAATCTTTTTATGTTATTCTCCAATTAGCCAGCAATTTATTATCGTTCTTTTTATTTAATTATACATTTTTGCAGAATGACAGTATACAGTAGAGAGAATAAACCACGATACATTTTATCCGATCATTGATCGGTCAAATTTTGTCAAAGTGACAAAAGTTTTAAGTCATTTCTAAATTACAAAGAGGGAAAAAATATCTTCGCCGTGTCATGCTTTGGACATAAAATATATTTAAGTATATTTGCCCAATAGAAAGTTCTATTAAAGAGAATGATACATTATAATATTTCCTGTTATTCGTCTCCTGGTCTTAAGATTTAATCGCATTGAGTATTTATTTTTGCACCATATATTTCTGAAAATCAAACAATGAGCTGAATTAATATATACAACTAATTACACATCAACAATATATACACGCCGTTTATATTTAGATATGAATTAGCTATTTTTTACGATGCAGAATATTTCGAAAAATTGAAGGTGGGAGTAAGAGCTTCTTTCAAATAAAATCTAATTATTTTATTTAAGTATTATATTTAAAAATAAATAATTATTTTCACATCTTTATGCAAAAAATTTTTCGTAAATTTAATTAAATAAAAACAATTTCTCAATTTTGTTTAATTCATACGAGGATGAATTAATAAATATCCAGCTTCAGTTACAAATTCTATTCTTAAAATTTTTTATATAGGTTTTACTTGTTGCAAATATCTAATTTTTACTATTAAAAAAAATTTTAAGAAAATATAGTTAAATATAATTTCTGTAAAAAAATTTACTTTAAATTTAATTGAAACTTAATAATTGAAACACGCAAAAATCTATTTCAGAGTTTAATTCGTCATTTATAATTTTCTAATAATTAAATACTTGAAATGATTTTATAATTTTATCAATGTCTTGCAAATAAAACAACTTCTATTTTCTTAGTTCATCTTCTATAATTTGAAATTGAAAGTATACAATTAATAATTTTGTGCATATCGAAAAAAAAGATCATGTTCAATTATTTTGAAAAAAAATGTACTATAATTTTGATTGAAAAATAATCTCACGATTATACGCACGCGCGCGCGCGTGTGTGTGTGTGTGTGTGTGTGTGTGTACGTTTCATAATGTAATATATAAGTTCAGTTTTAAATTTGTATCTGTTAGAGGAGCAATGACAAAGGGATGATTTTAATTTCATTAATGTCAAATATCTTCTGAAGTTTCGCATAGATTACACGATTTTTTTTTTTTTTAATACAGCAAGTGTATACAGTTCACATTCTGTGATGTTTCTCAATGAGCTTATTTTTGCCTCCCTTTTTTGCTCTTTCTTATCCTTCATCTCGCTACTTTCCCTCTTTTATTTTGCTTTTAATTAACGTTGCTGCCTGTCTGCCAGATAATTATTGAGTCTTTTGACAAATCCGCCCCAACCAGCTCGATCGATTTCATCGAAGTTCCGCTTAAAGAGGCTGTCGAATGCAGTATCGATCTCATCGATGTTCCTCTTTGAGAAATGATCGAATACCGATCGGTCGATCTCGTCGAAATTGCCAGGCCGTACATTCATCACGCTGGGTCGCCTGTAATAATAAATATACTATAACTAATATGTAAGAATATCTCTTTTAATCTCGAATATTTTATTTAAAAACGAAATGTTATATAAACTAATAAACGACGTTTGTTTTAACGCAATAAATTTTAAAGAGGTACAAAATTTTAAAGAGGTACAAAATTTGGACCGACAGAAAAAAGATGTAATTTAAATAAAATTTTATATTCATTGTTTTTTAATTTATTTTTTAAGTTAAAACAATATAGCTTTCACTTTTTTTAGTTTTCATGAGATGTTTACAAAATCGATTTTTCTTTATCTGTAAATGTGCTTGTGAATATGTCATACTAAATGA
>NW_017259336.1:1478172-1479589 GCF_001594045.1 Atta colombica | reverse complement strand
TATATATATACAATACAATATAATATAATCCTTTTTTCTGAAATTTATTAGAAAATTATTAGAAAGAAGGAGTTTTCAATGAAACTAGTCAGATACAATGTAGAACGTATGAATGCTTATAAGTTAGACTAGCTAGAAGCGAAGTTCAATAGCAACAAATATTCTTTTCTTCTTTCTTTTTTTCAATGAACTCGGATAAACGTAATTGAATGTCCATTGCGATGATACCTGACATTCAACATTTATAAAAGTATATTGAAGCAAAAAAGAACGACAAACTAACGCTCATATTACACTATTGGAAGTTGCGTTCACGTTTCTTAATCAATCAGAAAGAAACAGCAGCTTCTTTTATCAACATTCTATTTTACAAAATCTATTATTTTTTGGAATGTCATTTAAAAATAGTTTTACTAAATAATTGTAAAGTAAAGTTGATTACATGATCAAACTCTGAAAAACAGATGTAGGCAACAATAATATTATTCAACAATAAAAATGTATGAAACAAGGATAAATCATTTTTTATAATTCTTTGAACGTTGTGATTTTTACCAAATTTTTTATCATTTCACAATTTGTTTAAAAATTTATAAAAAAGGACTATTTTAATTTACTTTAATATAATATAACTGCAATATGTGACGTGTTAGAAAAGTTTCATTGCAATTAAAATCGTTAAAATTATAATTAAAAAATATTTATGATTAAAATGCACCAAAGATATATATATATATATATATATATATCAAAATTGCAAGTCCTTAATCTTCAGTTTTATCTAAATATTTACTAGAACTCATTTGTTTAATGTAGTCTCTAAATCATTTATATATTGCGATGTTTAATGAAGAGTATCTTGATAATTTTTATGTTAATTTAATATTTAATTTTTTGATTATTTTATAAGCTTATTTTATTATCAGAGATATTTTATTATCAAAGATGACGTATCGATAACAATTTACCTGAAAGGTATAAACCTCTTGCTCTGACCAAAGGTTCCAGATAATGAATCAAATCCCTTATGATGTCCCAGTCGCAACGGATAGCCAATACCATCTATATTGTAGCTGCCCATACCTTGAAAATTTCAGAAAGTTGCACTAATGTCTCTGTTAATTCTAATGGAAGATTGGACAATATTATAGAAAGGATAACTGGATTTTATCCGGCAAAACCAAATAAGTTAGATAATTGGATTTTATTCGGAAATTGTTGAAAAGATTGAAAAATTGAAAATCTATTCTTTTTTTACAATAAAAAAAGAATTTTTTATATAAAACATTATTACTATGCTTTAATTTATACAGAAGATAGAAACAGATTTATGTCTGATATTGAAGAAGAAATGCTCATATTTCTTCTCAAACATAAAAATACTTAAAATATTTTAAAAATAATATGTAACAAAAAT
>NW_017259336.1:1469265-1478162 GCF_001594045.1 Atta colombica | reverse complement strand
TTTTAAAAATATTTATTTATAAATTGATCAGATATACATTATATAATAAAATGTATTAAAAATATTTAAACTTTAAGTATATGTAATTCTTTCTACCCAAATTGTAAAAAATGACTTTTTCACAATCCGACCAGGTAGCCGAATTATCTAGTCAGGTGATCGAATTATAAAAAACCAGCCAGATAGGACACCGGATAATTTCCGGATATTATTCTTAAAAACAACAGATATGTTAGATAAAATTTTATTAGCTTTCTGTTTAATAAAACAGAAAATACGAGAAGAAATAATTATATATAGTAAATGTTTAAATTATCGCTTTCCTTTAAATTGATTAAATATTCGATGAACTTTTACAACAATTTGATAGGCTGAATGTACTGCGAGAGAATTTTCAGAATTGAGGAATTTGTTATGAAAGTAAGAATACATTTTTATATTTTATTTGCACGTGACGTAGTTAAAAAGAATTTTGAGATAAATATAAATTAAAAGATATTGATTTTTCTTGTTTTAGTAATGTTAATCTGCATATTGTTAGTATATTTTATTATAAAATGTATACATATAAAAAAAAACGTGATATATATAGGATAAATTTTTTAGAATAAAATTAAGCGATAAAAAAATAAAGTTGTATAATTAATATACAATGTATGTGCAATGTTATCGTGGCATGGACAAAATTTTGTACAATGATTTCTTTCTGCTGATATAGCGACACTATTGATTTTCATGTTGGCATGATGTGTAGTAAGAAGTCTATACATTCAGTACAATTTTGATGACTAATAATTGCATGCAGTTTTTGATGTCAATAATTGTCAAAATAATTCTTGTTTGTACCATCGAAACGGAATGTAATTTGAAAAAAAAAGTACGTATTATAAAATTATTCGAAATAAATTCTGATCGAAATTATTCAATTATTCCTAGATTTTTATTTTCTAAGAAAAACGGAATAATTCTGATCGGAATTCATTCCGATTTGTTCCATGATAAATGTTCTAAGAATCAAATATGAAATTCAGGAAGAATGAAAAGAAAGAGTCAGAAATTTGTGAAATGTAAACAATGTTAAAAACTCCCAAAGTCTCCTTGCATAATGACTTTCCATGCGAAACGAGATCCATCTCATCTCCTGCCCACGCGCTTCCGGCTTTCCATGTAAAGCGAGATCCATTCAAAATATGATTTAATTATTCTTTTTGAACCTCGCTTCGTGTGGAAAATCTTACACCTCTAGCAGAAAAAAGCGACACTCTCCCCTCCTCCCTAAAAAAAATTTAACCCAATCCATATTTTAATGTTAGGGATGGCCCTCGCTTTGCAAAGTGTACACAAAGCAAGGGTGTAAAATGTACTGTCTTCACGCATATACAATGTAAAGCGAAAGGGATGTAAGGTACGTAGTTCTTAATATTGTACATAGCAGAAATATAAGACATTATTTCTTAAATTTTTTTTTATTTATAACTTTTTAATGAGTAACTTGTTTAAGTTCTAGGTACTCAAGATCAGTATTTTTTCAATTATTTTGTTAATAACTTTTTAACGGATAACGACCGACTAATGAAACTTGTTGAAGGTTATTCAGAATCATGAGCTTGATAATATGTGTTCAGATTAAGATCATCAAAGCGAGATTTCTTATTCGGTACATTTATCTTTTTGACTTCTAAGTGAAAACTTAAAGTTTTCCTTATAAAACTCGTTTTTAAAACTAAGATTTTGTTGGCTAAGTTTAAATTAAATGAAAAGAGTATTTTAATTTCGAATGCTAACTTCATTAAAAATCATCGCAATTTAAAAAACAGATTCTTAAGACTGAAACTTTACTCTTGTTAAATAGTACAATTGCAAACTTTTTTATGATATATACCTAATATAAATAAAATAATATACGAACTTTTGTTCTGATATATTAATAATCCAATATATTAATTATTTACACTTTTTTTTTATGCTTTTTCTCATTAGTTTAATTTTGTCGTTTTTTTATATGCGTTGGATTTCATTTTAATTAAATCAAAACTGCGTATCCTAGTTGCATGTTTATTAAATACAATTTTCCGATCCTGATTCTTTTATACATAGAACATATATAACATATCAGGTAATTATAACTTAAAAGAAATCACGTGTAATATTCAAAATCAATATAAAAGCTTTTCTCCATTCTTAATACAATCACTTCTAAGCCATTCTCTTTCCCCATCTTGTTCCACCATGATTAGGCATTGCTGCAAAATCAATTCAAGCTTCTCACGAGATTTCCGCCGCCAATTGGATCCAAGTTTCGCACAAGATTTCTGCCTCCAATCTGATTTAAATTTCTCACAAGATTTCCGCCTCCGATGTGATCCAGATTTCGCGTGAAATGCAGCTTCTCTAAGATGCTCATCGGTTGATCAATGCGCTGTTTTGTTCTTGCGTTTGGATAATCGATGCTTCTAATCAAATGTCCGCCACCAATTTGATCTAGATTTCTTACGAAATGCCTGCCGATCTGATCTAAATTTTTAACAATTTGTCTATCACTCTCTGCGTTATTTGAAACAATGCCATTAAGTTGTTCCATAAATAACTGGTTATTTGCTTGATTGGCACTTAAATCAGGACTGTTTAATGGATGATTTATTGTATCTTCAAATGCTACAAAATTGATCGAAGAATTAATGAGATTTCCATTACGAAAACGATCGGCAAAAAGTTCCTCTCGGCAGAATGTGTCAAGTATTTGCTTGTCAATGGCGGAATTTAAACATTCAATCAAACGACTCTCTTCTTCGTTTAATAAACCTTCAAATTGCTTGTCCGTATCCCTTACGAGATGTCCGCCACCGATTTGATCCAAGTTTCGCTTCGTATTCTGTTTAACCCCTACAATGATGAAAAAAAGGAATTACTATGGCTTTTTATAGAAGGATAAAATTTGATTTTTTCGGCGAATATTTATTACATTGTTAATTACAATCGAAATATTCATATCGCATTTGCATTAGACTGAATAAATTAATAGTAAACATGCAGACTATAATAAATATGGAAGCATTAATTTTGTATCAAATCTAAATTTGTTGAAATTACGATACATGCTTCAGTAGTTTCAATCTTAATTCTTTTGCTTATTCGCTGGGCTGATTTGCAATTCATTTTTTATTTGTGATTCTCTATATCTATGCCATGCATAAAATATAAATTATTACTTATTGAAAAATTAATATTTGATCTCACCTTGCGTGCACCTCTTGTGTAGAGTGAGATCAAATATTTGTATTTACAAACGGCATTTTTACTCTTTAGTCAATAAAAAATATTTTCCTAGCACTCACCTATAAAAAGAGGAATCAAGATAAAGTAAAGATAAATGTGAGGTAAAGATAAAAGTAAAGTAAAGCAATAATTTAAAGTGCACAGCATAGATGATAATCTGATGACAGTTTTTAGTTGCTGCTTAATATATCAATTTTTTTGTTTTCTTTACACTATCTATATAACATAATCCATATAAAATTCATGCGTGCTATCAAAATCGTCGAAGAACTGCATAAAACGAACTAAATTGCGAAATAAAAGCCTGAATAAAAATTGCAGGGATTGTATAAGACTTGCACATGAGTGCAATAAAACCATGCAACGACATGTCATGCGTAAACAGGTGACATTAGAATTCTCACACCTAAACTGTTATCACGCTTACCTCCATCGATGTCGCCTACGCAATTTTAACCCGTGCACTTAATGATGTACATACATCATAAACCCCTCGGGTGCGACAATTTTCTATATTCACACGCAAAATTTCTTTCGTGAAAATTAAGCAGACTTCTCGCAAATTTCCCAAGTATATTGTTTAAGTTTAATCATTACACGAACTTTTTTATTTTATATGACGTTTATTCCGGAACCGCTAGACACACATACTCCAAATCAATGATTAATAGCACGATATTATAGAAATACATAATAAATGATAAACGTGTGTACACAAGAAAGATAAAAGCCGAAAAGGTCGAAATAACAATGTACATATTTACTCGAATTATGAAATTTTGAATAGTGGTAGATAACCACACTGACTACATGTTTTATCAGTTCATCAAGCTTAATTATACATCAAATATTAATAAATTTTAGATACACGTATTGTTCGGTAAAAAAATATTATGGATTTGAAATTATTATTTAGATCTGTATCTTCAGTTGAATAAAATATATTAGAACTAGAAATAGAATAAAAATATATTAGAACATTGTGTGAAATGACAACACAGCAATCTTAAAAAATTAATTAGAACTGAATTCTTAAAAAATAATATATATCGATAAATTGATATTCTATCATATTTAATTCCCCATTTCTGAAAGAATTTCTCATCTTTAATAATCTTTTAAAAAAGCCCATAAATGTCTTTTCTATATTTAAATCATTTTTATTCCAGTATTTATAAATTAATCATGTGAACATTGCAATGATTATTTTATTAAGACATTCACACGCGCCAATATTTTGTACTTATACATTTTTTGAAGTTGATTAAAGTTGAAGGATGAAATCGTTGTAAATAGCCAATTAATTGTTACGTCATCTAAATAAGTGTGGACGTTCTGTAGAAGCAAGTTTATGGTCTCTGAATCGCCGATTGTAATGCTATAATCGAGCCATAAAATGCAATCAAAAGAATGCGCGATAATAAAAGTCATAAATCATGCTTCTATGCTCTTTATATCTATCAAAATAATATTTCTTGTATACATTCTATACACAATCCATTCTCTGACTTAATTTTAATAATTTAATTTTACAAGATGCTTCAATTATAAAATAATATCTAATTTTTATTTTATTAATAATTAATAAATAATATTATCTATAAATAATAATTTTAGGAGAAAATTATATTCTATTCAATTCCAACAAATTGCTTCTAGAGCAATATATTGTACACTTCGTATATAATGTGCATAGTGTATCCTGAATTTAAACGTCAAAACTTCGTGTGTAAGGGATCGATAAACTAATAAGTCCTTTATGCTTGTTTTACTTTGTATACATGTTACAGTAAAAGTGTTAACTCAGTAAACGTAGACACTTACTGTAGTCTATTGTAGTGTGTCAATGTATACATTTACAATACGTAAATGTATACATTGACTAGTAAGTGTATACATTTACTAAAGTTAACACTTTGACTGTGACATATATATATATATACACACTTAAATTAACTTCATATTTTTCTATTTTCTTATCGAATTAATTTCTTTCACGGAGAGAGAAAGAGAGAAAGAGAAAGAGAAAAAGAGACAGATTAATTTCTTTTTCGTTCTCTGGAAATATTAGATTTACAAATAAGCAATAATCAAGTAATATTTAGATTGTATTTTATCCATAATTAAATACAATAACCGATATTTAACAATAGCAAACTTCTTTTTCGTTTTTGAAAAGTTTTATTTCTTTTAACATATTTTTTTTCTATAAAAATGTATTTACTTAATATTTTTTCTTGGCATTAATTACTATAGCATAATTAGTTTGAAATAATTTTTATCTTGTGACATAAATAATCAAACAATTTTAAACTTAGACACTACGTTAATACGATAGATTGATACTTTTACAAGTAATTAATTAAAGTACATAATATAATAAGTATCGGCTGCAATGCATACGTGCATATCGGGCTAAACTTTTAACGTGCAATTCCGATAGACCGGATAGAAGTGATATATCAAAGGAATATGTTTAAAAATTTATGTTATTAGTGTGGTATCGATTACACATTGTTTTCTCTTTCGCGATAGTATACAATCTACCATAACTAGACAATGCGTATGCTCCAGTATGTACTTAAGATCAAAGTTAAAGTAGAATTGCCCACTGCATTATTTATCGTGTACTTGTATACATTTACAAAAAATTTCCAGTGACAAATAATCTATAAAAGAGGATAATGCGAATATGTTTATTCTTTTAATTTCTTTTACTTCGCATCTATTGATCTCCGTCGCGCAATATTGTAATGGACAGTAGATATAAATTTAAATTTATTCAATTATTTATTCATCAAATTTATTCCCACTCGTTATTATTACAATTACATGTAATTATAAACAGTATTCAACAATGCATTAAAAATAAAATGTTTACAGACATCTTTATGTGCTTATTTTATATCGAATTTTATCAATGTTACTTATAAATATTACTTGCCTATTATTTTTATTAAAAAAATAAAAATAAAAAACAGATACCAAAGAAATTTAGTGTCTTATATAATTTAAAAAATTTCAAAACAACGCAAAAATGATTTAATTATAAGGTATAAATAGAATAATAAATTACATCTTTATATATATAATTATATATATTCTATATCGGTCTGATTTTTATAATTTGTTTGTAATAATTTCTGAAGTATGGTTTCATAATTAATATTTACATTCTAAAAGTGAATATTTGCCATTCTTTCTTTTTCTGACATTGTCTTTCCGTACAATATAATGAACATAAATAAATGTCATTTTTTTTTTTAAAACTTACTTTGACCTTCCATATATCTTGCCAAGAGATCCGCCAATCCTCCATATTCATTCTGCTGCAACGTATTCTGTCCAGCCTGTAACTGTAAACAAAGAACTTTTTAATTATATAGCCACAGGCCTTGCATATTACACAACTTATTGTCTAAACGACAAAGCTGCCACGGGCAAGTTGCTTCCATTATTAAGAAGAGTAGAAAAGTTTGAACTGTCGAAAATTATAACGTAATAAAATTTAAATGTCGTTTGTGGAAAATGAACAAATATATATAAATTTTCTTTTTAGCACGTTTTTAATACTTTTTTGACGAACAAAATTATTATATTATCCTTTATTGCAATACAAACAATAAATGGCAAAGCAAGATTGCTGTCACAAAGTCGTTAAAAAAAGCTATTAAAATCGATCGCGAAAATTCACAAAATATGAATAATTGAGGACAATATTGATAATTAAGGGGATCATAAAGTCATCTGTTTTGCCGATTAAACGCAACAATCTTTGTATAATAATTATGTTTTTCTCTTTTATAGATTTAAAAATCTTTTTTCAAGATTAAAGTATATCCATATGCATTCGGAAATATCACCTGGATGCTACCGTGAATCATCTTATTCTTATTTAATAGTAGGTAAAATTATATTATTTAATATTAGGTAACAAGAATAAAATGATACACGGGGGCACTCCGGTGATGTTTTCGAATGCAGCCTGATACATGTCTATGAGGTGGAATTTATGCCACAAACAAAAAAAATTGTTTAAATTGACATCTTTAATTTCTTGGTCCAATATTATTAGAACTTAGAAATATATTAACAGCATTTGCTTGATATAAAAATATTGCAACTTCTACTCACGAAATTGTGGTCCACAGACTGGTAGTACATACAAATAAATAATTACGGAGTTCTTAGAATTAGACTCTGATTAAAATTATTCTATGAAAATTTACATGTATGTGTAAGATATTGATGTAGTAGTATATAAAGATATGTCAATGTGTCGCATTTTATCAGCAAAACAGTTCCGTCAGGTTTTTCTTTAGGATCCCCTTTAAGGCTCCTGAGTCAGCATGCGATTCAAAATCAATCAGCAGTCTGGCGAAATGTAGCGAAACCGGTAACCACACACACACACACACACACACACACACACACACAAGCATGAACACATAGGCTCATGTATTACAGTGCCTCGCCACGATAAATGGCTGAACTTATAAGGGTGGAAAAACGTTTTGATGACAATGAAATTTGTGCTGCATGCCATTTCGTTATTATTTGCTTAATTATGAAAATGTGATATGTCTCGTACTTATGAAAATCCAAAAATGGACAGAAACTATAGTTGGAATTTTATAAAAGTACATGTTTCATTTCATGTTTATTTCAACAGCTGTTCAAACCGTGTGTTTCTCCGAAAAGCTCACTTTATCTGCCTTTTACAACCGTTTACTGACTTTAAGGGAACAAAGGATATTTCTGCCCATTTTACCTACCACAGGTATTTTAGCAATCTCATCATTAAGGTTTATCCAAATTGTTTTTATTTATAAATAGCTTGCAGTATAAATTAATGTATCATTTCTCGCTTCTGATATCACGATTCATTCAACATGGCTGCCGCAACTATTCAGGAATCTTAAAACCATAAAAAATTAATTTGAATTATTATTTAATTGTAAGTTTTGATTATGGAAATCTTGGAAGAATCTTAATAAGAGTCAAAACATTACTACTTTTAATTGTTTCATTTAATATTAATATCATCTTTTGTAAGACTTGATGAAACAAGATTTAAATCGTCAAAATTGATCCTCAATGCATCCGCGAAGTAGTATAGGTCGATATATTACGGTTGCTGTAGCTTTTCATTATATCGTTATTATAGCGATAATAATTGACTGGCTGTAGAACAGGGTTGTTTGCAATACAATTTCAACACTGCTTGGTTATAAAAAATATTAATAATTTTTTCATGATGCACAATGTCATTTTAGCATTTTCCGATGATAATCTATTTTAATTATCGATATAAACTAATATAACTATGCAAAATTAACTTATAAATTGTGCAGGAAATTTAACTAATAATAAAAAATAGAATAAATCTGCATCAATGATGTAAACTTTCAATATAATCTTCAATCGGATATATATATATTGCCGGATATTAATAATATCTGACTATTCGGATAATAAAAAAGTACCGAATAATATCGAATACTGAATATTTTCTGAACATCCGGTACATCTCTAATATAAACTGTTTAAGTCCGATTACGTTGTTGGATTTGCAATAGTGAATATTTTTAAGCATCGATTGTATTTGACGCTTTCTTATT
>NW_017259336.1:1463610-1469165 GCF_001594045.1 Atta colombica | reverse complement strand
ATTATACAGTATACAATATAGTATCATAATTTATGAAGTTTGTAATTATAATAATTTATGCTTAACAGAATAACAAAATGAATTTTTTATTTTTATCAATATTTATTCTATCTTTTTTATGTTTAAAAATTTTATAAATTTTATTTTGCAATTTTCGCAAGTGAGATTATAAATTGATTTATTAGATTTTACTGTTTCTAAAAAACAATTATTTCTTTGTTCATTGATCATCAATCATTTGTTTGAAGGAGATCGAAACTTCATTAACTTTGTCAACTTTATTATTATATATCCATGACACACAACTCGTTAGTTATTATAGTTCGCGTTATTACAATAAATAACAATACATCATGAGAAACGAGAATTTTAATACGGAATGAACGAGGCTATACGTTGGCGGCATTTGGTTTTAGAGCGAAATTAAATCTATAAAATTTTTTTTGTTTTTCAGCGTTTTACAATGTACGCAAAATTTTATTTTCCTTCGCTTTGCTTATCCCGGTACATTATGAAAAATTGTAGGTGTTCCGGAAGGCCTCAAAGTGAAAAGCTCTTTCATAAAATTCAATTAAACCGTAAAATGCGTCTGAGAGAGAGAGAGAGGGAGAGAGAGAGAGAGAGAGAGAGAGAGAGAGAGCAAAAAAGAGAAAGAGTATATCATTGTTTATCAGGACTTATTTCAAATAAATTTATTTAAAATATATATTTTAAATAAAGAAAATATTAAAACATTATTTAATATTTATTATTTTAAATAAGTTTTTGAAACTTATTTTATATTTTTTATTTTAAATAAGTTGTATCAGTTTTTTATTGATTTATTGTATTTTAAATAATTTTCTGGAACCTATTTTATATCTTTTATTTTAAATAAATTATATCAGTTATATTACATTACCGATCCATCACAATAAAAGTAACAGTGAGTAGTTAAATTATAACATATTTATGATGAAGTGTAGCATGTGTAGTACAAGATATACCTGCATATGATCCATTTCAATTTTCCACTTGTGGTTTGCAAAGGATTAATATTATTAAATATTAATTACAGGCTATAGTTATAAAAAAACTGAAACGTTTACTTATCAATGTATATTCATATATTCAAATAAATAAAATCAATCATATTCAAATAAATAAAAAAATTAAAAATAGAAAAATAGGCTCGCGTACATGCGACGCAATATAAGTCAAGGCTTAATAAGAAATATAAGGAATTAAAAGACTTTTCTAATGATATATCATTTGAGCCCCTTTCCCATTTGAAATTTTTTAAAGATTGGCACCTTCGCTTAGAGGGTTAAAGTTGAGAGTAAGAATTATACGTCGAAAGCTGTCTCCCTACAAATAAAAATTTATGTATTTTTGCGTTTTTTCAAAAAAATTATTTTAATAAAAGATATTCTTCTGATAACAGTCTTCTGATAACTGTTTTGATAGGCCATCCTGTATAAATTCACTTTAAAATATTATTATTATGTAGTATATAGTTATTATTATTATGTAGTACAAAGTTATAGTTTGAAACGAGCAATAGCAGTTACTTTTGAGAATTAGTAATTAGTAACGATAACTTATTACTTTTTTTACTCGATAGCGAGTAACGATAACTAATTACTTTTAAAATGTAACTTTCTATTTTCTGTATAATCCAAGATAATTTAATACAAAATATTAAAAGCAAAAAAAATATCAAAAAGATAACAAAAAGATATTGTTTTTAGATTGTTTTTTGATAAGACGAAAAGATAACTATAAGACGTCTTTCATTTTTCTCGAAAAGACAATTTAAAAAAAAACATCTTTTTGTCATTTTCCTATGATTGTTGTGATCTTTTGCACAAAAACTCGACTAAAAGATATCTTTTTGTATCACCAAAAAGACATGAAAAAGATATTTTTCCGTTACTTTTCATCACTTATCCGCGAGTATGTAAGATCACCACCAAACAGATGTGGTGAAGTTTCAGTTTGAAAGTCATACAGAATAGAATAAAAGTGAAGCATTATGAGAAATTTTACGTGTTCTAATAAACATTAATAAAATATTTTTTTAAAGGGTTCATAAAGAGGATTGTGATAAAAGATAATGGCTTTTGCATACAGGACACGGTAAGCATTGCAAGATTCATAAATAGGATGCATATTGAGTCATATAATTTCGTTTTATGTAAAATTTATTTTGGGGACTTGATGTTATTAAACATTATGTGAACGAAAATATAAAAATTAAAAGAAATCTTAAAGACGATTAAAAGATAACTATAGAAGTCATCTTTTAATTATTATATGGATAAGATTATAATGATGAGTGCAATATTGTCGTTTTTTGCGTCGATTTTTTCATCAATCATACTCGTTTACTAAAAGATATCTTTAACTTTTTAATCATTTTTTAAAAAAAACGATTTAGTCATATTTTAGTCATCTCTTAAACTTTGTGCCTTCTAGGTATACTATGTAATTTGTTTTCTGTTTTTGCACTAGACTTGCACTCTAAAATTCTCTTTCTCGCTTTCGATATCAAACATATACCTTTCTTTAAGTTCCAAAAATGTTCTTTAATTCAGTCATAGAAAACGGACCTATAGAATGACTTGTTAGCACGCTAACATCCTTATAAGCACATTTTGAATAATCTAAAACTATATGCAAAAACCATATGTTAAGATCGTTCTCGACGTAACGACGACACGTACTTGGTATGCTTATCGCTGATAACTTATCGCGCTCACCACGAGGTTGCAAGCTACATTATGCTAATTAAAGCTTCGTTCGTCGGTGCGGATCGAATTTACCGCGCAACCTTCTCTCCTTCGCGCGTCAGGTACACATTATAGATTCCTGGCACAACCATTCTGCAATTTCGACTAAATTGAAAAATGCAACATAATGATCGCGCGTCATGCGTATTCAATGAATACCAATTTCTTGGCTTCCAAATTATACATTTTCGCGCTATTATAATAACAGCGCGCTATTATAATAATAACAAAACTAATATTCCTAATTATAATAATAACAAAACACAACGTTTTTTTTTCTTACATTTTTATATTTTCTTACAAATCTATTGTGCTTTAAATTATATACAATAGGAAAATATTGAAATTGATATTTTATTAATAAACATATGCGTCTTTTTTTTAAGGGGATCCTAAAGTGAAGAGCCTGAACTCTGACAAGATCGCTATTTATCGATAAAACGCTAACATTGCCATATCTGTATATATACACCTCATATTTTATATATGTCCCTACAAAATACTCGCACAATGATCGCATGATGCGAGTACTCGCACGTGCGTGACCTTTATATAGAAACTGTCTAATAAGACATGAACCGATTTGATCGACTTTTGTATGCAAGGTAGTAGTTTTAGTAAAATTTACAACAGAGAGAGAAATATATTGCAGAGAGAAATATATCTCTGTCTAACCTTAACGCGTATCTAAACTAATCTTAAATCTAAACTGTAGTGACGGAACACAATTTACTATCATAACAACGTTGTGTATGTACAGTATGTGTAACAAATATGATGGTAAATCGATGGCGATGCATAATAATTTGTAAAATAAATGTTAAAAAAAAATTTTATTTTTTTTCTTCACGTATTACAGACTAGTATCAGATAGTATATCGAATAGAGTATCGATTGTATATCTTGAGACATATCGAAGTACATAACTGAATTTATTAGGTAAATTTAAAAGGGGGGGGGGATATAAATGAAATTATAAATATTATAATGAACTTTTGTAATTTTAACTTTGTTTTAAGATATATAATCATATCTTTAAATTTTTTTAATGCTTTTGTAAAAAAAAAAGTTTGAAATTCTCTAAACAATTCTCTTCTCGCATGCATTATTCAATATGTAATATAAAAAAATTTTTATTTGTTAATATCTTTTAAATATCTAATTTTAATTATAATATTATCTTGAAATTTAAAATTATGAATATAGGTACACTATATAGGGCGGGAATTCCTGAATTTGCGTGGATCAATCAACGCATGATTTTTTTCATATCGTGATTCTTATTAGAGGATCTCTATTATAAAGCTGTTGAATCCTCATTTGTGATATGAGCTTCAATTCTAGAAAACATGTGTTTGCTCATTGATCTAGTTACACGCTTTTTTAACAACTTCACTATTGATGAAAAATAAATATTGTCTCATAAAAAAAAATAATTAAATAAACACTTAACTTAATTTTTATGAAGAATTTTTATTGAAACAAATTATAGATCTCCAAACTTTTTCACAGAAACAATGAGTCTATATATAAATAACTTAACTGATCCCAAGTTATCACAATAATAAAAATCTTTCATAAAACTTGATTGTAAATTAACAATCAAATTTTAAACAATTAAATAAACAAATAGTTAATAGTTAATAGTAAATAACTTATTACAGATTAATTTTTATATTGAAATTAATTACAAGTAAAATTTACGAAAATTGATTTTAGAATACAAAATTATGTTAACAACATAAATTGTTATTGTTAAGAATAAACTTCCAAAAATGACTTATGCCCCATTAATAACCTAATTAGAAATATGATAATGGAATCGATGTCAAATCGACGTCGATTCGATGTCGATTTCATTTTTGACTGGGAACGCCCAAAAATTAGTAAAAATCGTTAATTATTTACAATTATACAAGTAGTCTGCGCTTTTATGGGCTTAATCATTAGAATTCAAAAGAGAAACTACTTTTTTCTCATTCATGTGAGATTAAATAAAAGAAGCATAATGTTTTGATACACATCCATTTAATATTAAGCGTATCTCAAGATTGTTGGATGAGAGGCATAAGAAATGCTGACAATTACAAAATTACTGATATACTGCAATCGCGTTCTTTATAATGCTGTTTCGACTGTTATTCTGAATGTGTACTATGCAGCTACCTCTCAAGTATCATTAGTATGCATAGGAAAACTTTTCGTACAGGCATGCACGGCGACGTATATGCATCATCCGAGCTTTATCCCGTTCGATTATTGCTGATGAGTTATACACTAAAACATCTCGTCACCTGAAAGCCAGCTATCGCTAATGTTCTTGCAAATTACAATCTCGCGTGCCCTACCTGCTTATTTCAAGTTTTTCTATTAAAGTCATCTGCTGGAACTGATGTCAGACTTAAAACATGCAGGAAACAATGTATTCTGAGAAGTACTTGTTACGTTACTTTCTTGTTTCAAAAGTTTCCGTCAATTGCACTTATTCTCCCTGCTCCGAGATGAACGTGGATCTACAAAGATGACCGTAATTGTATCATGAAATGTAAGTCGTAGTCGTAGATCAACAAATAATATTTTGGTTGATCTATAACTATGACTTACTTTCCACGTCTCAATTACGTCATTTTTGTGCTTAGATTCAGAAAAGTTGTTGCAGAAAAGAACAAAACGATTTTTATAAAGTTCCAAATAAAATAACATATAAAGTTAAAGTTAACAATAGTTAAATAAGAGGAGCATTAAAGTTAAGAACTATTTTCGCCCACAGAAAGAAGATGAGTA
>NW_017259336.1:1448882-1463510 GCF_001594045.1 Atta colombica | reverse complement strand
TATATATATATATATATATATATATATATATCACCGTAATAAATTACGTAATCATTTAGATGTAATATGCCATTTAATATTTTTTTCTTTATCGTATTTTTTGCATAAAGAAAAAATTTTTCTCTTGTAGAAGAAAAGTGCAGTGACGAAACAGCTGAATATTATATTTATATACTTCTTCTTCTTCTTCTTCTTCTTCTCTCTCTCTCTCTCTCTCTCTCTCTCTCTAATACAGAAACTTTATCAGACTTATCTTTATTAAAGATTTAAAACACTGTTGTGCAGTGTGTCAGGATTAAAAAATAGAAAACATCCATTTTTACAAACTTCGGTCGACAAAACGTTTTATCAAGAGACATCGTTGAGGTCGATCTTTATTTTAATCTGAAAGTGACATGGCAAAATGGAGTCCACTCTGATATATACGCGACTTCACGGCTCATCCGGCAGAAAGCTACGGAACAGCGAAAACCATTAAACAGTCTTGAGTCGAGATGTCTCTACAAAAGCGAAAAGATCGAGGTATGAGAATAGCAAGTGAGAAAACTATTTGGTCTCGCGCAAAGCGCAATTCAGAGGAACGTCGCACGACTCGATGCAACAAGTTGCGAATGCAACGAAGCGCATCGCATACCCTTCTCACTATTATCGAGTAAAAGCGCACAACAAACAACTGACGAAGTCAGAGTCCTTGGAGACTTAACGGGAAGATTAACATGAAGCGAGATCGCTCTCGATAGATTTTCAAAGCAGAGACCGTAATTACACTGTAGACATTGTAAACATTCCTTTTGCCGCATTTCTTCATAAAGAAGTTCTTCGAACAAAATTCCGGTTTTCTTGGCAGTTTTTCCATCAGAAATTGAGTGCTACACAGAAAAAAATGTTTGGTTGAATTAACTAGAATTCTAGTGGAAAATGAACGAACTCTAATTACAAATCTACAAAATTTCTGGTTAAATTTATTAAAATTCTAGTTGAAATAATCAATATTTAATAGATTTAATCAGAAATCTAATAGACAACCAAAATTCTTATTAATTCATTTTCCATCAAAATTCTAATTAATTCAACCAAACATTTTTTTCCATATATACTTCTTTTTGTCAGAAATTGAGTGCTGCTATACTGCTTAGAGTTTCACTAAATTGTATCATTGATTGTCTTAAGAAAAAATAGCGTTTATATATTTTATAAAGATTATTTCAATCTTTTGTAGTTATCAATTAGCTTATTCATTAGTAATATTCAAGCATTTAATAATGTTTAATTAATAATAACGGTTAAATACTGAATAATAATAAATTTAATTATCTTTACTGAATTTTCGAAAACTGATTACAATTTTTTGTAATTTTGAAAAATAACGATAATAACAAAGGCAGGTAATTTAATTATATTAAAATTAGGATAGTCTCATGCATTTTATCACTCATTACATTCATTTTAACGTAACGGACGTGTTTTAACGAAATTAATTACATACCAATAGCGCATGTAAAGTCGAATAAAATTTAATTTCTACGTATAATGTGGAATTGTCGAAATTGACAGTCTGTCGAACATAGCGCCTGTTCGCCTTGTTGTTTAAAATTATAATGATCGGCAGGGTGAATATACGCCTGTTGCACGCGCTTGTTGCAAATTAAAGCATACAAGCGAACATTAAATAATATCCAATTTAATTATAAAGCTTAACAATTTATCTTTAAAGGTTTTACGCAGTAAAAAAGTTTATGTGTACGCAACGAAATGGGATGTTTTCATTTTTATAGATGATTTCCTTTGATCATCTTTCAAGCTATTAATTTTAGTAAAATGATTTAAAAAGTCTTTTTATGCAACATTTGCATGAATTGTAATGTTATTTATGTAAAATTATTACTGTATCAATCTCAGCGCATTTAGCTTTTTATTTTACAACACTAAATACCATTGCACATTGTTGCTTGCCACAAAAGCAAAATTTTATTTTGAAGTTATTGTTCAATCTCTTTGCTATGCTTGCATCAAAATTTTATGGTACAAAATGAAAAGACATTACAAATCCATTTATATGCTTATCACAAAATGTGATTTTAAGCGCTGAATTTCATATGTAATAAAACTAATATTATTTTTCCATAATGTATATATTTTTGCACAATAAGAAACTCTATTATAAAATACCGATTATATTCAAAATTTCTAACTGCGACTTTTTTTTTATGTAACTCTTTTATTTTTTTCATGTAACTCTTTGATGTAAATAAGTAAAAGCATGAAATGCTAGCAACAGACATGCGATAACGCAGATTCAGTAATATATGTCAGTAATCTGATATATTGCAACAATTGCTAAATTTTACTATCGTATAATCACATATTATAATCATAGAATATTATAAGTTAATCATTAAATTATTAATTACTAAATTATTAATTATTATATTATTAATTACTAAATTATATTTAAAAAAATAAAAATTTTCTTCTTCAACTATTATAAAAAACTAAATATCATGCACAGACCTGTATCTTTACAAGTTTCACGAATATAACATTAAATACTGATGTATTCATGATCAATTAAAAAATATTTTACAGTGAAATAGCACACGGGAAATGGGGGGTATTTTACTATAAAATATATATAAAAAATTGATTGACAATTGTGATACGTAAATGAAGTGTGTGCTTTACCTGAATAGGTCCTGCCACCGCATAAGCGACCACGCCAATAAAAACGATCACGATCGATGAACCGGAAAGTGCCATTACGCCGTTGAGTTTAGTTCACGATGAATCAATCGATATCGAGAATTCGTTCTTCAAAAAGAAATTAATCAACCGCAGTTTCTTCAGACTCGTGATGCACGTCGTGAAAAACGTGTGGAGTGCCCCGAGTTTCGTGCTTCCATGGCATATATAGAGGGCTGCGCTTTCCCCTGTTCAGGAAGGGGTGCAAACGTCGCGCAGACGCGGCATGTCGCAGGTCTTCGTCGATGATTAGATACATTTGTCATTTTATGATGCGAAATTCGATATATACATCGATAGCAATAGACCCAAGTATTCTCTACAGAAAAGCGAATCGAAAGCGAGAGATTAAAACTATAACGGACAAAGTTCACATTGCTATAAAATGCATACACAAAATCAATTTTACTATAATTGTTCGTGAAGACGAAAATGTGATAATTGAGAGACGATGAAATAAGTTTTTCTTATCAATTACATGAGTAGTTTTTATTAGGTTGTAAAATAAATTGTTTAAGCTTTAACAAAAAAAATTTAATAAATCTTAAATTCATATTTTTTTATTCGTCTTTTCGTCTTTTAAGAAATATAAAGATTGCATAGCAGTAATTTAATAAAATAGCAGGTTTGCTATTTTAATATCAATGTAATAATAAACTTCAATAAACTTATAATTTGAGCGAACGAATATTCTTTTTCTTTATAATAGCTGTGAGCTATCTCAATAATCTTAATGCTACACGTTTTTACGGTCTAGACAGAATAAATGGATAATAAACGTATAATCCATCAAATCAGACATATGTCTTCAGACCATTAGCAATTTTTGTTAAATAAAGTATAAGTATTTTTCGATAACGCATCAATCTCTGACATTGTATCAAAATGGCTTTGCCATTTGAACTATTATAAAAGGAGATTAATATCGGAAGATAAGCGCAAGATATATACAGGTTAATATCACTCAAAGTAATATCACTTAAAAGCGAGATGATCAGGCGTCTTCGAAGCAGCTATTGGTCTTTACTCTTTACTTCAAGGACAAAATTTTTAATAATACTCGATTGAAATTTTTTAATGTATTTCTTTCAGTTAAAAATCACGTCAAAATTAACTAAAGATTAAAGGCATCATCCAAAAAGATCATTATTGTTTTTCAATATTATATATTAATTTTCGAATAGTATTTAATTATATCACATAAACACGATATTATAAAATTTTGATAAAAAATTAATTGGATTTATCAATATAAAATTATCAATATAAAAATTTCTTAATACTTTTATTTGTGCATGATTCTACTTGAAGTATAATATTGGGTCTTCCGGAAAGTTCGTACCAATGTTGAAGGAAAATTGAAGAAAATTTTAATTTAATAAATGTATACTAAAATTTAAATTTTAGTCGACACGAACTTTCCAGACAACCCAATATAACATTGAATCTTTTTTTCTCTCTCTTCTTTCTTTATAAAAATTAAAAGTCTTAGAATATCTATAAATTTTGCAGAAATTAAAAGTCTTAGAATATCTATAAATTTCTGCAAAATTTATAGATATTCTAAGACTTTTAATTTTTATAAAGAAAGAAGGGAGAGAAAAAAGATTTAATGTTATAATCAGGGAAATTTTAAATCATGGATAAATTTCCAATACAAATTGTGATTGATGATTTTGAATAAAAAAGTAATCTGTTAGTAAAAGAAAATTAACAGAAAAATTGACGAACAAGTGTTTTTTATACTCAATCTTATATTTAAAGTTTACATTTATCCAAATCCTTTAATAATAATCCTTTTTTTTATCTGCAATTTCATCAGTGAATTAATGAAAAATGTGTGTTTAATTAATATGTAAAATATAATTCTGATATTCTTTACATATACATTCTTTACATATAATGTTCGAATACTATTATTGTGTATTAAGAGGAAAAAAAAACTTACTAATTTCTTTTAAAGACAGTAACATCGTCATATGTAATAATTTTAGGAAAGAGATTATGATATTCTCGTGTCGATGGTTCTCGTCATGCAGGATGGTTAACTTAATCGGACGATCCTGTGCATGCACATCAATGCAAAAGCCACGAACTGCGTGTAGAAACGAGAAGAGGCAACTACTCGCGATCGATCCTGCTCTCGTATCTAGTGCAGAAAATAATTGTTGGCCATGAAAATCATGTGCTCTCTGTACATCGTTTATCATTTATATTTGTCGCGCAGAAATGACAAAATGGTAAACGAAAGCATGGAAAACGGAATTGAAGTGAAAATCAAGCGTTGGCGCGCTCAAGAATACTAAAATAATAAGTTAATGTAGTAAAAGAAAAAGGAGATATAGGTGTTTTTTTTTAAATATATAATTCAAATTTTGAATTAGAAATTTTAAATTGTTTTACATTGTTTGTATAAAAAATTCTAAGAGATAAATTATATCGCTTTCAACAATAAATAAATACATATATCCCCATAATAATAAATAGTAATAAAAAGATAATAAATAGGAGTCGTCGCTAGACACAATTACGCAGTATCAAAAATTAAAATTATTTTACATACTATGCTACAATAATTTAATCGGCATATATATACTATGTTACAATAGTTTAAATAGCCTTAAATTACTATTTATTATTATTCTAAATATAAGGAATCCATTAATTTATTGTCTTTTTATTGTAATTTATTAATGTATATCCTCATAGTTACATTAAAATATGACAATATATAGTTAATATTGAATCCGACCATCTTTAATCATGTCAAATATATATAAGATACGGGGGTGAAATATATATAAGATACGAGATTGCGCGATGAATCCGATATTCACGGATATATATAATGATATTTTCTAAAGAATGTTTCTTGTCTTTGACACGCTGCCATGATCAATTTAAATTAATCATTTCGTATAGCTTAAATTATCACGATATCTAATTCTCATTTGGCGCGTATACTATTGTTAACAGCAGCGACGATGTTCTATTATAAATCCCTTCACGAATCTTTTGCAATTCGATACAATCTTGCGCAACGAGAAACGTTAATAGAGAGCAGTGGGAAGCATTCCTGTTCGATTATATAATCTGATGCAGGTCGTAATTCGACTTGCACGACTCCGAAACGCATTGCGTAATTTCGTGTGGGAATCTCGCGAACGTTAATGAGAAGAGGACCCGGGTGTTTCCATTATTTGTATGTGTATATATATTACCGCAGGATGTTGTAACGACATTTTCGCTTGATAACGGTTAACTCATACAAATGTTGCCCATGAAAGAGCGAATAACGTTGTTCCGTTAAAATTCATGACGAGCTCGTTAAGAGTAGAATTCGCGATTCTCGTGCATTGATACTACTAGCACACCTGTTCAATAACAATTGAGTATACAACGCCCGTATATGAATTTTTCACATGTTTTTGTTGCGATTGTCTAATCTTTAAGTCTATTTTAGACAATCTATAATTTATGATCAAATTCGGAAGAGAATAATATTTATAATTTTGCATGTATAGAATAGAAAGCATTTTAAAAAAGTAAAATTCATACATATAAATTATACATTACTAATTTATATTTTCTATATATGCATATCTTATTTCTTCCATGTTTTTTATGTTACATGACATGTAATATTATAAATAGAATTTTGTCTCAAAATTATTAAACAAGTAGTTATTAAACAATGCTGATGTCTGTATCGTTACACGTACACACATTTCAAATTTATAAAATTATATGCTACAATAATAATATAACAACATAAATAGTAAAATAAGTTTATAATATATGATCGTTTATATTTATTATGATGGCACACATGCCATATTACGTGTTTTATATCTAAATCAAATTACACGCAAAATTTTTTCTGGCAATAAAGTTTGCGAATAAGCATTTATACTGGCTTACTTGAAAACTGCAGCTTTATTTTAAAAACCCCACATCGTCTGAGTTTCTGAACGCATTTGTTAATTTACTGGTGCACATCATTTTATGTCACGGTAGTAAATAGCAGATAGATATCGTGAAATTGAAGTTTTATAGATGGCAACGTTACAGCCGCGTTGCAATGTTATCCGGCAGCGTTAGAATAAATGCTCGAATGAAATTGTGAGACGTCCTTATAAGCTGCAATCCTGTTCCGTGGTAGGAGTCGAAGGTTCGAGTTCTCGTCCGAAAAAAAGTATATTGTTATTTATAGATGTGAATAGACGAGAAAGACAAAAACCAAGTAGAAACTATGTAGCTTGAACAAAGGCTGTCTGAAATCTATGCATCCCCTTCGAATAGATATCGAGTGGCATTAATGGCATCTTAGCGACAATGTAATGGGATCTTACCTATTGAGGAATATAGGGTCGCTATATTATTTTCATAATTTCGTATATATAAGGAATGGATATTAGAGACAAATCTTCAGTATACGGTGATGGCTCGTGCGAGACGTATCCTGGGAAGGATGAAAGTCCTTATTCTCTGTGTAAGCATCAGACACATATTGAGATACAATTATTATGTAATTTATTATATCATATGTATGTACGAAAAAATCAATTGTAATGTTACAAAATTTCATCATTAAAATTTGTTCGTATAGAAGAAAAATGATATGTTGTCATTAAAAATTAAAATTAGATGTAAAATTTCGACAGAAGAATACTACACACGTGATAATGTAAAGAAATTGTCAGTGCATATTGATTATTTCAATTATAACACGTTTGAATGACTGACCATTAGGTAATGATCTATGGTTTATTGGCGGAGAGCACAGAGGAAGTCTTGTCACTCGGCCGATGGAAGGAGCAGGTTATTGCGCCAGAGTTTCTATTGAACAGTCGCGAGGATATTTCAGAGAGCAGTCGGGACGCGTTCCTCTTTGAGGATAACTTCCGTCCCAAGGGACTCGATGAGGTCAAACGAATCACCAACACCGAGAATGTGGGCATCAATTTGCAGCCGCGTCTTGTAACGAGAGTATGTTTGCACAATTCCTAAGAATTTCTCTCTCCTACTTCTTTTGCAAACAAGTAACATTATATACAATGCTGTACGATATGTCATATGTTTTAGTCAAGTTTAGATTACAAATTCATCGAGGAGTTTGAATGTTTACTCCCATCGTGACACTTTATTCAATCGAAGCTGTTAGTTTCAATAATTTAGCAGCAAAAAAAGTGGAGTACTCAAAAATATACTTTTTTAATAAAAGCTGGTAGATAAAAGTATAAATGTATCTCTCATAATATTATACTTCCGTATAACGATGTTTCTATAAGGAAAGATTATTAAACATGTACAGTAATTATTTTCGTAATTATTTTCTAAGTGAAACGCACGTGCATGCCGATATTATAATGATAAAGGTCATCCAGATTATTCAGAAATGACAGCTGCGAATAATGGTTTTTTTAATTCTTTGCTGGATGGAAAATTACATTTACTTTTCTGATAACAATATAACATGCGTTTAAATACGTGACAATCCGAATTTCATAAAGAGTGATAACATGTTTTTTTTTCTGCCACATTATTTATTTATTTTGTTTCAGCTTTGTAAATCGCTTTATAATTGTGTAGTGGCAATGATAAAACAACTAAATGAAAGATATAACATTTGATACACACATACGCACACAAAATAAAATAAATGAAGAAATGTGTAATACAAAAATGTAATATCAAGATTACATCTTATTTTATAGAATAGTAAGATTTGATGTAACAGTTGATTCAAAATATTGGTGTTAATTTGAGATTGATCTTCTAAATATGATGATCTCAAAATGTAATACAAATTCGCGTTCAATTACAAAATTGTCTTAAGGCACGAAAATATCATCCAAAACTAAAATGTATCTAAATATAGGTATCAGAAAAAGAAGTACTTTAATACAATTCCTAAGTATGTAAATTTGTATCTAGTTACAGTACTTAGATACTTGTACTGTACAACACTGAGTAACTGATACTTAATGCTACCAAAGTCATTCGCGAAATTCCAAATATTTTTTAACAATTCCAAAATAATTTATTAATTCGTGCTAGAAAGTGTCGAAGTCAACGGAGAAATTTTTTAGCATCTTTTGGAAAAACATTAACCCTCCGCGAACGAAGGTGGGATGTGACATACCCCAGAGTAAGATGAACTTCTAGACTTCTTTAAAAGTATCGCGCCCAAATTACCGGTTTCGTTCAATTGGAAAGTGCGTCGTTAGCAAACATATTAAATTTATTATAGTAGGTGCTTGAATTAATTTTCGCTGTTTATATTTAAGATGAAGTATAGCATGAGATATTCCACACAAAATGCATGTTGATTTTCTGATCATCTGATTCTCGGAAGATTAAATAGAATAACTAACATTAAACAGCATTACTACGATTCATGTTTTCTTACTTCAATACCTCGTAACTCCGAAACCGTTTAGAATCAAACATATGTTTGTTAAACATTTTCTAATTATTTCCATGTACTGAAGTCGCACTCTGTACAGAAATTTAGTTCGTTGAAAATTTAAAAATCAGCTCGTTATAAAAGCTATCAAACGAGTGATAAACACTACGTATATAACATCGCTTCATATATTTAATTAATTAAATTCATCACGAAGAACCTTGATTTTTTTTCGTATGACATCCCATTGTTTGTGTGTACGATTCAAAACACGATGTTTATAATCAGAACAGAAAATATAATTTAACTCGACAAATTAGTTTAACTTGATTTTTCAATGTGTAAATTTCCGTAATATTAATTTACGTATACGTTATATGTATAAGATCACTTGACACGTAAACATTTATTCGCAGTCTTTGCAATGCACCTGCGAAACGCAATACGAAATAAGAGATCTGGGCGATGGACATTATCCGAGATACTTGACAGCGTCGAGCTGCGTGCCAAAAGCCTGCCTGAACAAGTTCAATTCCTGCCGACTGCTGCACTATATGGTAAGATAGCGTGACAATCGATAATTTATAGTATATAGAAAGTAGTAGATTACTCGCTGCCTATAGGTGCGCCCGAGTGGTTGTCGAGTACTGTACAAGTATACATAACTTTAATTTAGCGCCGAGCGCGTAAACTCTCAGCTTATTGACCGGATGTCCCATTGCTATTCACCATTGTTATTCATCGAAGTGGTAAGTCGCGCCGAGCATCGCCTTAATCGCGATATCGAATAGATTTGCACGTTACAATTTTTTGTAGTTGTTGATTTGTGCAGTAGACATTCATTTAAATATGTTTTGCGTTCGATGTAACACACTTTGATTATATAATCTTTGATTATTATTAGCACTACATAGAATGTAGATACAATGAAAAAATATATATAAAAATACAAAACACGTATTATTTTCTATAATCTTTATTTATATTCATCGGAGATGGGGGAAAATGTTAGCAAAGATGTGATGATATTTAAGTAAATATTTGGACACGTACACAAGGAAACATAAATGCTTAGTTATATTTTTTCATGCCTTCTCATGCTACTACTTCTCATTTATTCTTACGTCTTCTTTGATATGTACACAACTTCAGATGGTAGACATTCTTGTCCCCGTGTGTACCTATGTCTGGATACTTTTATCATTTTAATAGTTCAAAAATTACTCGTCTACAACACACTATGTGTTCATAATTATTCATATTTACAGGAAACAACTGAAACCATTAATATCGATGATTAATTAATCGCATTGATGTCCTTGTTATATTCATTCGTAATAAGAATTTATCTGTCGGCCAAGCTTAATTAATAGCATTAATTCATATATGCAATTACTCATCCGAGACTTATTATATAGCAATGATACATTAAATCACAGAACAATATGACATGTTATAACAATTATCAATCAGTTTTTAATAGGGGAGACTGGAATTGATTGGCATAAGAAGTTTGCACTGCGTTCTGTTTATGTATTTATGAAAGAAACAATGAAAATGTTACCGTAAAATATTCTTTCATAGCTAACACCTGAGATAGATTTTCTCCTAAGTTTCATTAAATTAAATATTATAATATTACGATAGAAAAGGAAAACATAAATAAATTTGTGAGCATCTCATAATTTCGTATTAATATCCTTTGGCTTGAGAAAATAAATCAAAGTGATATATTATTAGTTAAAAGAAAAGTGTTTGTTTTATGACGCGTTATTTTAAATAACAATGATAAATGTTATGATAAAATGATAAAAACCAAACGTGTAAAGAGGGATGGAATACGTTGGCTCATTTATAAAAAAAGATTAAGAAAAATATCAATATTCCAAAAAATTATTTTCGTTATATCATTTCAGATTTCCAAGGAATATTCTTGAAGGACTTTCTAAGAAAGTCTCAACATTTCTAAGAATGTTTCTAGAAAGATCTCTGGAATAAAGTATATTATATGGGTTAGCATATAAATCATTAGATTATATTTTTAATTAAAGTAAAGTTAAATATTTCGTTATTTCTGTACAGGTTTACGTGTTGAGCCAACGCGAATTGAGCGAGTTAAATGATGATCGTTATTCACACGATAGTGACCTTCAGGAAACACCACTTCCGGAAGCTCTTCGTCATAAGTGGCAACTGAAGCCAATGAAAATTCCGGTTGCGTGTGTGTCGATGACAGGATAGAAGAAATAATGTATGACCGTTCGGACGTGCCAAGAGAAGATAGAATTTATTAGCGACTTCCATCGATCGTTTTGAAGATTGTTAACTATTTGATGAATAGATACGTACAAAATATTGAATTTTATGCTTCTGCTTGCAATACATACTTACTTAGCAAAATTTAAAATATAAAAGTAATAAATAAATAACTGAAATGAATTTCAATGGTGTAATTTTCATCTTTTTTAATCTTAAAATATCAACCTTTTTTTAGAGAACTTTTAACATCTTTCCTATTAAAAATTAATGGGTAAAAAAAAATTCATTAGGAATGTAATTAATCATAATCTAATTTAAGAGAGAGAGAGAGAAACAGAGAGAGAGAGAGAGAGAGAGAGAAAGAGAGAGAGAGAGAGAGAGAGAGAGAGAGATTAATTTACTTATACTGTCACACCAAATTTATGATATAAATTTATGATAAAAAATTTTTTTTATATATCCAATCGATAGGAAATTTAATTTCCTATAAAAAATTTTTCTTAATATTTTTTTCATATTTTCGAGATATGTTAAAAATAATAAAAAGCGACACTTTTTATTAATATCTCTGACATGCACCATTTAATTTAATAGCATTTTTCTTTTTAATTTATTTACATGTCAAATGATCGTATCAATCAATGAATCAATAAAATTGCGCCAAAGAATTAATTCTGAATAACAGTTGTTTTTCAGCTCCAGGCGATAGCCCAACTAGACACGTAATAAAATTTAAGAGGCAAGATCGTCCACTCATTCAGGCCTTGCAAAAGATATGATAAAAAACTCGTGTTTTATTTTATGTCTAGAATTATCGGAATAATCAACGATGTGAATAAAATTGAGCGCAATGAAATTTGCGACACAGGGATCCAATTTCAATAAATTGTGCTGTAAAATAGCCGATTAAAAAAAGATTCTTGAACGCTTTAATGACAAGCCTTTACCGCCTGATTTAATTTTTTGGCGATACTGTATTTTACGATACGTTTTTGTCGCCTCTCAGAAAAATTGTTCTAAAATTACATTTCGTAATATTTAATATCATGAGTGCGTACTATCGATAAAGAAAACTTTTACATAGAGAATCGAATTTTATTATATAACTAATATTTTTTCCTATTGAGGAAATCTTAAAAGATGATTAGTGTAAGTAAGACACAGATGATTACGTATCATTGACACATTATTATATATTATTACGTATTACTACGTATCTCATATGTACATACACATAAATTTTATCTAACAATAATGTTTTAATTAGACGTCCAATTCTAAAAACTTTATTTACGTTATTTCTTCGTATAAATTACTAAACTGCAGATTACTATTTTGTAAGTACAGCTTTTAAAGCAAATGTCACGATATAATAGCTCTAGAGCGCCATATAGGACTAAGAAATGAAAAAAGATCTCAATTTTGAAATTTTTGTCGTTCTCATAAACTCCACCTCATAGACATGTATTAATATGTATAATTTAATCTTGAGAAAGGATTTTCGAATTTGTAAAAGAGGGAAAAAGTAATCCTTATACAAAAATTAAATGATTGGTTCGTAATACAGACGGCTTTAAGATTCCCTTAACTGCTTTATATATCTACTACTTACATCTACATACACATATTGTATATAACACTAATGTGTATATAACACTAATTGAATAGCATCACTTATTTCATACAATATGTCATTATATAAGATATAGTCCATATTAATAAATCTTTCTACATAAATTATATCATACAGGAATACGAATGCAAACAGAAATTTTTTTAAATAGATAATTACTAATTATTATTACTATTTTTTTTAAGCGATTAATAGAATTAATTAAAGAAGTGGAAATATTTAAAAAATCGTTTACCAGTCTTTTTAGATAGTATAATTTTTTAAGAAAATATTTTCTTACGTTTTTTATTAAAAAAGAAGAAGAAGAAGATAGGATAATTCTTTAAGAGTATTTTCTTGTTCTTTTATTAAAGTAAAAAATACAACATGTTAAAATTAGAGGAACAGTAAAAGTGAGTAGAACCTATGCGCGGCGAAATAAAGATAATTTCGTTACGGCAGCGTAGAGCTATAAATAGTAAATAAAACTAAAGTACTAGAGAAACCGCACTTCATAATTTTGTTTGAGATGCAATAAAGTCGATCTTTTATGCTCTTTCTAAGGATGAATTGCACCGAGCAATCAAAATGCTAACGAAAGATTTTACTCAACTGTGTGGAAAATGGTTCAAAAAGATTCCTTCAATAGAATTAAATTGATTATTTAATTGTTATTGCTATGTATATGACTAAAGCAATATTTAATAATGCAAAAACACATTGGCTTGATATGTCGATTTTTTTATCAATAGAAAGTGAATCTTACGCTGTTGAAGTTGCCACACAATAGATAACTGCAAAAAAAAGTAGAGATTGATTGAGTTTTCGCATATTTAAATCTTTCTGTCTTTCTTTTTAAAAATTATATTGATACTGTGTTAATCTCATGTCAAAATAAAAAGTAGAGATAGATAGCAATAAAATTATAAAAAATATAAATAATACGGAATTGATTATAAATGCTTTCCATACAGCATAGATCATTCCATCAATATTGCAGTTACATTGCAACATTGTAGTAATGTTGTTGCAAGCTTCTATATTGTAGGTTGTAAAAAATGTATGTTGTAAAAAATTACAAAACAAGTGATCTTGTAATTTAATGAAACGAATTTTAAATTTTCATAAAAAATCGTTTCTCTGTAGGTAATGTTTGTTTCTTGCGAATAAAGTCCAATCTGCATAAAACGCAAGCTTGTTATATCAGCCAATCCGACATGTCAATTTTAAAAGTGACACTTCGAGATTGGCTGATGCAACAAGCTTACGACTTGCGACTCGTTTCCATTTCACGTATGTACATATATATCATCTAATCACAGAATTCTTATAAGAATTCTAAGAATTCTTATAAGAATAGAAATGCAACATAAGTTTCTCCTTGTAAATCCTCGAGTATTCTCAACAAACGTTTCTTACTATAAAAGAGCAATTCATGTATCCTTAAGATTAAAGGCATTCGAGTTACACAGAATGTTGCAGGTATTATGTGTTCCATGAATATTACTTAGATGAATAACTTCTCTTTACGTGAATGTTTGAACGTTGGAAATAAATTAGACTTGTAAACTTTCTGAAGCCATTTTGCCATTTCCATTAAATAAATTAT
>NW_017259336.1:1437608-1448782 GCF_001594045.1 Atta colombica | reverse complement strand
ATTTTATAATATAAAATATACGAGAATAATGAAATTAAATCTCAATTTAATAATACATTGTAAAACATAAAAGTATATCAGGCCTGTCTAATTTTAACTCTGAAGATAAAACGCAAAATTATCGACGATAAAAAAAATCAATATGGGAGACTAAGATTTTGGAGACTAAAGTGGTAATATACGTTTGAGCGACGCTTGCATATATGCAATGTATATAACTTATTGAGTTTTATATTATATTAAGATAATAAATTGAAAAATAAAATAATTTTAAATACAAAATGCCGTAAGGTGACCCAGAAATACATCAATCTTCGCATACATTTCTCTTACTGTCACATTTTTTTATTTTTCAAATATTTTCACAGCGCTTTCTAATTAACAAGTATTAGGCTCAGCCAAGTATTTTTCGTAATAAATAAATTTATTTACAGATTTCCATTAAGATTTCCATTCTCTTTAATAGATAATGCCTATTGAGCATCAAAATTTCATTGTAATTATTACAGTAGCTGAGCTACGTTTCTAAGTTCGAAAAAATTAATTCGGCGCGTATTTCAAATGACTACAAAATATATTTAGTATACAAAGTATATTTATATGTACATGTATAATATATACAAATTTACATGGAATTATTTGAGCATTAAAGATCCAACTTCGATCATTATGATCTTTAGTTCCGATTATGTTATTTTTACATGTACAGTTCTAAAAGATTCTTATTGTTTTTTTCTAATTAAGTTTAAAATAGGTCACCTTTCTCGTGCCGTATTGAATCTGTTCATCAAGGCGTCAAGCTTCGTAAAAGCACTCATTCAAGCGTTTTAGACGGATCTAGTTTGTGCGCTTTTGGAAACCACTATATTATACACGCCTATAAATCCACTGCAAAAATACAAGCTATATCCATAAAAACGACAAGCTACCGAACCTGTAGGTGTCCACAGCACATTACGCACCGTAGTGTATATTCGCGTACACGAAAAACCAATATTGCTACTCGAACAACACGATTAAAGCTCGATCTTGAAAGCCAGCACAAACCTGAATGCACCTCTAATTTCGTTAGGTACGTACGTGTACGTTGTTTACAACGGTTAGTTATACCACTTAATAATAACCTCACGTACTAGGACACATCTTCAGGTATAAGTTTCAATAACCGATTATTGTAAGAAAGAATTAATTATTGTTACCAAATATTGTTAGCCGTACAAAATTATCTTTGTAAGCACATCACAATTAATACTTTTTAAATTGCTATTAAAAATTGAGTTTTTCAAAAAATGAATTTTATTGTTAAAATGGTAAATACAATTTTATTTTCCACTTAATTCAAAAGTTTTAAAAAGCGTTTTACCTTGTGTTGTGACAAACAGTTAAAGTTTTACTTTAAAAAAGTGATTTCAAAATAATTGTAAATTAAAAATAACAAATTAGACTCTGTATAAAATATTTACATAAAATTTGTTTACTAAAATATGAAAGCTTAAATTTTAATTGCTTTTATTTATTCATAAATGTCTCTTTTACTGTGTAAATATTTTTCGTGTAAAAATCTAATACTAGTATCTCCGAAAAAGAATCGTAATTGTTTATTCCGATGGATTCGTGCAACGTATTGCGACGTCAAATGATTACTCTTTTCTGCACGAGAGCTTCGAAAAATAAAAAAATAAAAATGATCAAGTACACGCGTGATCCCCTCACAGTAAAGCCATCTTTCGCAATACTGCACGCGTATCACAGTACAATTTTTCAAACTTTACAGAAAATTTATTCCGGCCGATTGCGACTGTGCCAACAGTTCCGTCATGTCGCATAAATTACGCGTGCATTCGTCGGTCGATCGAGCGTAGTTAAAACCCTGCTCTGAGAGCGTTAACAGTTTTCCAGGAGCAAACACTCCAACGCTGTTTGCCCTCTTGCCTTGACAATATTGGCCGCCCGTCACCACCACTCGATAACTGGCTCGATGCTTCCATACGCAGCTTTACTTTGCTCTCCAACCACATGATACCACGCATAAACGAATATAAAAAGAAAACGAACAAAATGCATGTATTACTCAAAATTATATCGATAAATAGTCAAGATACATTTCTCAATTTGTATTAAGAATCTCTTTTTTCCTTGATTTTAGGCTCAATCGTTGCGATATATTCGACAAAATAATCGAATTAAAAAATAGGTAATAGATAGTTTTCGCGATAAATTTATTTAAACATTCACAATACATTAAGATCTTCTTAAAATGATGCCAATTAAGCATCAAATTATTAAATTACTAATCAATTTAATTTGTGATATTATGATAGGTCTTACTTATTGTGTATTCACGTTATATATAATCTAATAAATTTATTATCGAATTAAAAAGAGGCCAGAAGGTATACTTTGAATACCAAAATAGTTGATTGAAATAATATAAAAGTCTGATAAATATTACTTACTTTCTGTGTATAATTTCGGAATCGTATTGTATGAAATCATAAAAACTAATGTAAAAAAAAGTTGGGAATTTTATTCAGGTAGAATTACAAATTATCCTATTATCGAAAATAAAAGAAATGATTTATAAATAGTGTAAGGACAGAATTGACAAAATTATCTCAAAATAATATAATAGTAAAAACAGTTAAAATACACCTAACATTAAAAATAGATAGTTGATAAATATATATACCTCAAATTATAACATGATTATTATAACTAGACATGAAAAATATCTTATTGTAAGGACTATAAAGATTCTTCTTCGTTATAAATATACAATAAAAAGTGATTTTTTCATACGATTTTACAGATATATCTCTCTTACAAATTTTATGAATCTGGAACTGATCAAATGACTAAATTCGCATGAATAACCAGAAAAATCAACATATACAAATATTTACGCAACGCATATGTTTACATCTATTGCAAGAGCAAATTGTAGATGCATGAATTCTATGAACAATGATGCCAATAGCGATGTTCCTTGGGGATATCATAATAGCTATATGAGCTATGAAAACAATGCATTGATATTCTAAGGAGAACCGAAGTGACGTACACGCATAAGCCATGTATATTAATCTCCGGTAAATGCTGAATTAACATGAAAGGTACTGTGAGTGGCTGTGATTTTCGGGAAATTGTTTTTGTTTCTCTTCAAAAAACTTCATGTATAAAAATTAAACATAAAGAAGATTCAGTTTAATATTTGCCAGAATGACACAACGTAATAACTAATTTAACTTCTGTAAAATAAGACAAATACGTGAAAAAAACTCATTTTTCGGATCTTTTCAAAATAGAAACAATATCATTAAAGAGATTAAGCTATTCTTCTCTCCCTCTCCCTCCCCCCTCTCTCTCTCTTTCTCTCTCTCTAGGATTTTTATTTCTAGCACTATAGTAGAGTCTTTACGTACATCTCGAAACGAATACGCGGGCTCATAGTTGCGGTTGATCACTTCTTTTGTTTTTTTTAACTCTTTTTCGCGCTCACGCACACACGGAATATCATCGCTTCGAGTGACATTCTGGCCCTCGAGCGCAGATATAGCCACTCGAGCCATTGTTTGCGCTTCGGCTGATCTTCCATTTACGCTGCAGGTAGGCGTATTTCTGGCGACTAAGCCATACTTCACTTGCATTATCTATCTATGCATATCTCCGTTAAAAGTAACGATGACACGCGTCGCGACCGGCGAATCGAATCATATCACTCTCCCTATAACTGATAATTAATGCTCGGGAAGCATTGTTGACTGAATAATGATGGACTAATTGTAAATGATTATTTTTACTTAAGGATGTTGTGAGACAAATGCAATATGTTAAGAATTACTTGAAAAAATTACATATTATTCTAAATTGCATTTAAAAGTACAAAATACAAAAAAATTAGAGACCATCTGGATCAAAAGTTATTTCAATAAAAAGTAATATTTTTTAAATTTGTACTGTATAATAAGAAATATATGAAAAATATATTATAAAATAATAATAAAAAAAATCTCTTTTTTTATATAAATCTCTTTTTTAATAATTTTATGATTTCAAAAATATTTATTTAAAGTTACATTGAGATGCAGACATTAATTGTTCAGTAAATAAATAAAATAGTTACTTATTGGTGATTCTCAATGAAACTTTGCATAAGTCATTTTTAATACTTAAAATATTCATATATAAAAATTTAGAATTTTGTTATTATTTAAAAAATTTTTGTTTTATAAAACAATAAAACTAACATCAAATAATATATAAAAATAAAAATTTGCTAAATAAAAACCGAATGTTAACAACTTTCATGTGTTCATCCTAATAACACATTTTATCTGAGACACATTTCATCCTGAGAATAAAATTCTTGGGATGTTCAAAGGACATAAGAACGTCCTTTGGACGTCCTCTGAAGATCTGTGTTGTTAGAATAGTTTGTTTAAAGCGTAAATATTAATATACACATATGTGTTTTATGCTCTTACAATTTCCTTAACAATGTATGTACTATTACTTCAGAACAACCGATTAATTTAAACAATTGTTCAATTAAATTACTAATAATACAATGAAAAATTTTAATCATTTCTCAACAACTAATAATAATAGTCGATTTTCCTTGTAAACATTTTTACTGAAAAAGGATATGCTTTTCAAAAAATTCTGTACCTTTCAATTTTTAAAAACTCTATTAATTTTGAATTTCTTATTCAGAACAATGCAAATTTGTAATATATATTAATATATATACCTAAGAATATAATTTGTATTTTTAAAGCGAATTTTAAAGAGAATTTATGTTTATAAAGCAGAGAATTTGTATAATTAAAGCATAAAATATTTATTCTAGCCTTATCTACATGTTCTCATACATATCCCTTTATATCACCGATGTGACATCAGATTTCCTAATCAGGAATGCTATTTAGTATTCTGTATAACTTTCTGTATGTATGTACAAGGACTTCGATTCTTTCCTTCGGAATTTTCACAAACTGAAAAATGACCATTTTTCTACATTAATGCTCATAGTCCGTGCGCGATTAATGACACTAAACCTTACATACATTTACAACTAAATTTGACATAAAGACGAAATAATCTGAATTTTTGAAAGTTTTAAAAAAATAACCGAGAGAAAGAATCGAAGTCCTTGGGTGTACACGCCTGTCATGAATATAGTTGTCGCGGTATCGTTATGTATTTTACGCAGATATTTGGTATGATAAAAAAACTACGCAAAAAAATATAACGACACCGATAACTATTGTTAGGCATGTACAGAAAGTTACAGAATAGCACTCCTGAATAGTCATCAACGATTAATATCTCGATTCGTGGAGCAGAGCAACGCTTTTATTTCTGCAAGATTCTTTCATTTCATGCAAAAACGTGTCAAATAAGCCTATAATTTCATTTTTGAGGTGTAAGTGATACATTGAATAATTACCATGGATGTAATTGGATTTGCTCAACATCAATTTGCGATTTAAATGATAAAATGAGATGAGATTTGCTGTCATCCCAACAAATGAGAATGAATTGAAATGGATTCAAATTTTCAGAAATATTGATTCACAAATGTTAAAATAAATGCTTTTCAATCCTGAATGCATTTTTATTCATTTATTATTGCATGGAGCCTATTTCTATACCTTTTAATCTAAAAATAATATTAGCTTTTTCTGTGCATTGTGAATACTGTTCAAAATTTTGAATAAGAAATGCAGTTTTTCAATCCAATTATATCCAATTGAATCCAATTAAATCCAAAAAGAGTATTCGCTATTTAAAATACGCATTCGAATAGAAAAAAATTTCAATCCATTTTAATCTATTCTCGTTTACTGAAGCACCACATCAATTTTTCAACGCTATGACTTTATCAGCAGTGTCGATAATGAGATATGTAGTTCGCATCATTCTATAAAATTGATGTTGGTGTCGGTAGTGTACGAGAGCTTCGATCCAAACGTTCTAAATGTCACACGAAAAACAAAAAGGCTGGAATGATCACTCTCAGGTTTCTTTTTGGTATCTGAATACACGATATTGCAAAAATTCCTTTTTTTAAAACGCGAGATTGCAATTTTGATTGTCATTGATCGATTTGAGACCTTACGAACTAAAATTTTATACGCGCGTAATATCTTTATACCATCGTTAGCGCTTAACCGATAATCGTTGTATAACGACGTGATCAAGATTGATTGTCCATCTTTGTCTAACTTTGTATATAGTATGGAAGAGAACCAAAAAAACATAGACATTACCCTATGAGTTTTAATACATGAAAAAGGCCGAGATATCCACTGTCCACTCAGTTTACTCTCAGGTGTCTCTCTGTTAAAAAGTACAGACCAAAGTCTACGAGTGCGATAAAGATAGTCTGTTTATTTTTGCCACGCTCCCAGCGGCCGAAATATGATGATTCGACTGGTTTTCTGCTTCCTGATTTCTGTTTTCGTAACAGCGAATTTCGTGGATACATATAGATACAATGGTATTGTACAACATTTTTTAATAATTTTATATATTCATGTTTGCATTTCTAACCTAAAAGTAATAAGTTTTATAACAATTCAATATATTTTAAACGATATAAAAAGATTTCGGCTCTACCAAAATAAATCAATAATTAATAAATATCAATTGAGAGCTAACACTAGATATGTTTGTGTAATTAATTTATTCTAAAACAATAATTTTAATACGATACATGATTTGAGTCCTCTTCAGTACATTAATACAATTGACTTACAATTTAAAGTATATACTTATATATTTATGTCAGATTAAATATATTTGTTTGTAAATTATATAAGTTCTTCATCATCAATTTTAAAATTTTACCGGAGTCTTTTATTATGATAATGCACAACGTTTGTATTTTTCTGTATGTACATATATCTTGACTAAATTTGTCTTAAAATGAATTCTTCGTAATAAAAATGGAATCAGTTATTAATTGAAAATTTAAATGAAACTTGTCTGCAATACATTTTTTTTAACATGATGTGTGCATCCGATACAAACAAATAGTATTTAATTTTTATATTTAAGTAAAAACGTATTAAGTTACATTAAGTTGGTTTTTATTTTTTTTAATTTTAAAGAAATAATCACTCTTTATTATAATCATCCTTCAGATGACATACAACAATTGAATGAAAATGTTATGCAAAAATTGCTGCATACATTGCATAATAATGAATATAAGGACAAACGTAGGAATATTGAAGACGAGTTTGAGAATTGGAATGGACGTTGGATGCCTGACAGACCAGATGATCCAAAACCACCGCCCAAAGTGTTTCCAAAGAATCAGCAACAATATGAATATGAATCTGTAACAGAACTACCTCATAAGATGTATTGGCCTGGGCATTGGATGCCTGACAGACCAGGCAATCCAAAACCACCACCTAAAGTGTTTCCAAAGAATCAGCAACAACACGAATATGAATCTATTACAGAGTTACCTAACAAGACACCTGAGGGTTGGATGTCTGAGAAATTAAATGATCTAAAATTGCCATTCAAAATATCAAACAATGAACAAAGTCATGAATACAGATCTATAGAAGAATTTCCTCACGAGATATATATGGGTCGTGTGTCCCCAGAATGTGATGATGCTAAGGTTTCTATATTCTTCATTTATAAATTATTTGAATTGAAAAGAATATTTAAGTCTTATTTGACAGAATATAGCAGATATTTTAATAGTAATAAAATTTCAGACTAATTTAACTATTGATTGGGATCATACTCCATCAGAATACACATGTTATGATCATACCATCATACCAAGTAAGATTACAGCAAGAATTTATTGTGAGAACATTCCAAAAATGTATAAGGTAAAAATATATCTTATATTATTGTCATTAAATACTAACATTATTTACTAGCACAAATTTTAATCAAAGTATTTTTTAGGCTGCTCATAAGTGTATGAACCAAAGAATTGAATATGATGATGATATTCCTCTTTAGTAAGTATATGACATTCTCTAATCGCAAAAACAATTCTATTCAAACAAAATATTTATATGCGGTTTGCAGCGGTCCTCATAGACCTTTGTGGCCAGTTTACGGAGAATACAAATATTTGCCCAAACAGAGATGGTTGCATAGTCTCGAGGTAATCGTAATAATAACATAGCATATTCTATATAAATGTAATGTCAAAATAATTTATATTTCGTTATATTTCCTATTGTTAATAGCATGGTGCGATTGTCATGTTGTATCACCCATGCGCAAATCCATTAGAAGTAAAACGTTTGAAAAATCTTATTAGCAAATGTCTCTGGCGACATATCATCACACCATATAATTATCTAGAAGAAGAACGAGTAAGTAGAAATAATAGAAGTGTATGTATTAACAGTTTATTTGATATGCAATTTTTTTAAATTTCCTATTTCAACTTGTGTGTGTGTGTGTGTGTGTGTGTGTTTTATATGTGATAGTTGCTTTAAAAAATATATTTAGACAAAATAGATTTTTTAAATAAGCTAAAACTATGTGTTTTTTTTATACAAATTGGTTCATCTCATTATTCTATTCATAAAAGTATTAAGATATAGTTATCAAAACAATAATTGACAAGATATTTAACATTTCACATCAATATATGCCAGAATAAAGTTTAAAATGTCTCTAACAAACTATCGATTTATTATATATTTACCGTGCGTGTGTGTGCGTATACAATATTACTGCATAGTCTCTCGTGAGCAGATAGAGTGGACTAAACTAAGTTGAAAAGTCCTCTACCATTTTGCAATTTTCGTAATGTTTATGAGATATTAATGTTAATGAGATGTTAATGAAATATTAATTTTTAAAGATTGCAGAACAAACCGATGTGCAAGATAACTTTAAGATATTTTTCAGAGTTTTTTATGAAATATCTTAAAGATGTTTCTTAAAGACGTCTTAAGCCTATTCCACAATGCATTCTTTGTTTCCTATTTCTTGCTTTTTACCTCTTTTTTTCTCCTTTTTGCGACCATTTTAACAACAATTTTATATTTTAAATGTTTCCTGTTTTTCCAAGGTTCATTAACTTTTATCTGATATGATAAAAAACAAAAAACCAGATAAAAAAAAGATAAGATATAAAAAATAGCAAAAAAAGAAACAGGAAACAAAAAGTCTAAAGTCTATATCATTTACTATTTTTAAAAGTTTAAATATAGAAGCTACTCAAGTTTCTTTGGTAATTGTTGTCTTCTATTTATACAGCCCTTAGCGCTCCTATCCTGGGGATGCAGATTAACCATGTCTTACGTAAATCCCACGATAGTGGAACGTTTCATACAAAAAAGGGCCCTCCAGGGTCCAGAAAAAATAATTGACGATGGTCAATTCCAGGATGGACTAATGAGTCGATCAAACATAGTGACAGATGAAGCTGATACCGTGCTTTGTCCTAATATGTAAATGATTGTGCATATGTAATATTACAAATAGCATATCTCTATTATTTACAAAATTCTCAATTTATATTTTGTACATATTATTTATTAAATGCATCTAGTTATCTTGTTTTTTATTATATTATATTATATATAATGTTTAGTCATTTATTTAATTTCAAACTATTTAATAACAAGTGTAAACTTGTTTATAGCTTGTAAAGTAAATCTTATAAAATATTATTAAATATTAATAAATCATATGTGAGTATAAATGAAGCCTCATTTTTTTTCATCATTACGTCACTTTCTTCCGTATGATGTATTTCATATTTACAGAGAAGGATTGAAGGAGATGCTGAGAAGACTTAAGAAATCAAGCCGTTCTCTCTTTTCTTTTATTCCCCATATATTCATATATTCTTCATCTTTCGAAGAAGATCATTAAATACATTGAACATCGTGTCGGTTTTTTAAAGTTTCTTCTTGCCGTTTTATCTACAGATGTATAGTAATTTCACTGCTGTGCTGGTTATAATCTTTATTCTTGCAGATTATTTACTTCCAATGATATATAAAATTAGGGGTTAAGACGAGTGATACGCTACTGTTGTTATCAGTAATGCAAAATTGCAACTTGACTACTTAATTGTAAGTTGTTATAACGTAAAAGAATATAATTGTACAGTGAACGCTTCACTTTTCTCCTTCTTTCTTTATCTTCTTTTTTTCGCTTTTATGAATGAACGTGTGTAAATATCGAGAGTCGTTATTCTTACATCGTTGATGTTTCTTGAGTGCAACACGAGTAGAAGCTTGCAATTCGTGTTAGAAGGAACTGCATCTTGCCGAATTGGAACTTTTCTCACGAAAACTCAATCATGTCAAATATAAATCTGAAAATCTAAAATACTTAATATGAGAGACTTAATATATCATAATTCATCAGATGTCTTCATATTCAGAACGGTCTAATTTTTTAGACAATTTAGACTATCTGATTTTCCAACTTTTTAGACGCGTCTTATAATATACATCTGATATTTCAGACATTTAAATCTCAATCTTTTAGACATCTTATTTTTTAAATGCTCCAATTCTTCAGACGCCTTACTTTTTTTAGGCAATTCAGATGTTGTTAGGATATTTCTTAGATATCATTCAAGCCACCTCGATGATATAAAGCCTCAATCTTGAAGTCGAAAGTTACTCTTCCTGACACAAACTGCAGCTTCGAGTCTCGTTAGTCGAGAGAATAAACGCATTTTTATTTTATCTTTTTACTTTTTATAGCGCAATCTAGCGATTTCTAACTGTGTTCGACACATCAAATTTCACGGTAAATTTTCTTTCGACAGCCATGTCTCAGAATTCTCAGAGTAATATATGATAAACAATGCGAAATGATGAGATTACCATTTAGGTAATAGATTTCCATGTAGCAAAAATTGTATTGCAGCAAATAAAGCAAGCAATTTTTTTCATATAATTAGCAAGGTGATATTACAATTTTGCAGTAATGTTCTCGAAAGCAGTTAGATTTCTTTACCAGATGCACGGCTAGAGGCCTACTGCTATGCTCGTAAAGGGATATTTCCTTTGTGCTTGATTACATGACGAAAGGACACATTCATTTGATGACATATTATTTATCTCTACTGCAGAATTAATCATCACTACATCTGAACAATGTAAAATATCCAAGAAATATCTTTATTGCTCGCTTTTACCAATATATTGTAAATC
>NW_017259336.1:1433149-1437508 GCF_001594045.1 Atta colombica | reverse complement strand
CTCTCTCTCTCTCTCTCTCTCTCTCTCTCTCTCTCTCTCTCTCTCTCTCTCTCTCTCTGTTCTTAAATCTAATGCTAAGAATAAATAGATAATTGCGTAAAATAATAATAAAAATGAACGTTGTCAAAATCTTATGGTGAACTTGCGAAGACAAAAAGTTTGATAATAACGGTGTTTAAATTAAAATTTAAATAAAAATATATATATTTACATATTTCAAAATTATCAAATATGGGATGTTATTTATATCACGTCATCCAAAATTCTAACTTTGATTTTATATCTTTCCGCTTAATTTATTTCATACACTGTCAAATACTGTCTTCCGTATTCTGTCTCTCCTTTCATACTGCTGAAGTTCTTCATACTCTTCGTTACGTATTTATATGCGATACGCGATATTTTATTCAAGTTTATCTTTCTTGCATAATATCTAATCAATCAAAATAATCTTAGTATCTTTATGTAAAATTTATAATTTAATTAATCACGTTCATTCAAATTTGTTAGATAAGCTTTATAGCTTTATTTTTTATGTATATTTCACTTATGTATACTAAAGTGTATTTTTAAGGATACACAATAAAATTAATTTAATTAATATTTAATTTATACATAATTTATTTATTTAATACATTATATTTGTTTAATTTGTTCTAATTGTTATTTTTTTCAATTATTTAAAGTTATATTTTTATTTTTTATCGCAATAATTATGTAATCACTGTGTAAAACTGATAGTGACGAATACGACAGCAATCACGAATTCAAATATTTCTCGTTTTTTTCGGACATTTCTTGGATATTTTCATTGCCTGAATGTTGGCCTCATTCTCTCCAACTCGTAAGATTTAACCCTTCCTGGCTAAAACCGGAAGGGAAGACTAATTCGAAGCCGAGATGGAGTTCTTCCATTTATTTCATCTCTGAACGATTACATAAGACGGGGTATCTTAAGGGCAGGTCTCTTAAAATTATTGCCGACTTTGTACAGTGTCAATGATAATGATGATGATAATAATAATAGTAGTAATAATTAATCATTTATATCAGAGAGAAGAACGCAAGATGCCGGATTTATATTGACGCGTCTGCTGTCTTTTTTATACCCTTTTTATTTATGTACGAAAGAAATTACACAGCGCGCTCACGAGATGTCGGATATACGTATAGGCAGAAAAAACACCGTTAACTTTACGAGTTCTTCTTTCAGTGAGTATTTCTGTTAATATAGTATGCTCCTTTTTATTATTTTTACGATTTTTATCTATATGAAATACCTACAATAAAAAGTATCCATTATCTTTGTTATTTTTGCGTGTACTACAATTTAGTTTCTGTCTTTTTTTTACCTTTTTTATTTTTTTAGTTTAATGTATGTCTCATGTTTTCTCTTGCGTTTTTTTTCTTTCACATTTTCTTTCACACATTTTTTTCTTTCTCTCTTTTTCTCTTTTACACACACACACACTCTCTCTCTCTCTCTCTCTCTCTCTCTCTCTCTCTCTCTCTCTCTCACTCCTAACATTTTTTATCGATTTCGATAAATTAAGTTTATCAATAATCTCACTTTGCCACGCCGTGATACGCGCGTGCTTATTTTTTTTTTATTTTAACCATTGATTCTTCTTTCCTGTTGTTTGATGCCATATTATCTCTCTCCCACTCTCTTGTTTTTCTCTTTTTTGTTTTTTTTTTCTTTTAAGACTCACGAATTACAATTTACACTTGAAATTGGAATTGACACTCATAAGGTTATTGAAATAGCCTCTCATATTTAATAATTGCACCGACATGACATCGACTCACATATTCACGTACACTAGATCGATCCTTTCTGTCCATATGTTTATCTTTCTTCTTTTCCTTCTTCTTCCTCTTCCGCATGCATTTTGTATGCCACGGAAACTGTATCGTGCGTTTGAAAATTTCTACATAGATAAATCCGCTGCATATTTTTTTTTTATTGTTCTACGTATAAATGCAATAAATAGCGCATGTAATGATTAAAGATATATTTGACATACAATTTATCAAAAATTTTGAAGTTAAAAATATGTTAATATTTACACTTTCTAAAATTAATATGAAAACTATACATACGAAACAGTTATGTGAATAATATCATATTTTTAATTAACACTTTTTTATAGTTTATTTACTGTATATGTATTTGTAATTATTTATTATTTCTTATATTTTAATTTAAAAAAAAATTCTTTAAGCATTCGAAAATATATATGCAAAGTTTTATTGCAATTCACTGATTATTTATTCAGTAAATAAACAAATAAGTTTTGTCGTATTTATTTATTTATAGACTAATCAGAAATTGCAATGAAACTTTGCATAAATCATCTTGAATATTTAAAGAATTTTTTTAAATCATCATTTTTGATAAAAATATGATGTTACTGATACAATTGTTTCGTATCTATAGTTTTCATATTTATTTTTATATAGAAAATATAAACATTAATACATTTCTAACGTTAAATTTTTGTTAGGGACTATATGTCAGATACATCCTTAAAAGATTTCTTCTTCTCTTTCTCTCTCTCTCTTTCTATTTGAATTCCCGTAATATATATTCTGGCTAATATCGATGAATAAATATAATTCGAGAACAGGGAATCATGTGACTAAATTTATGTGTCTCATGTCAACGTCGACACATTTGGTCGACACACTTTAAATTTAAATCTCATGTCAACATCGACACACTTTAAATTGCCATGATATCTTGTATGCGCATGGAATAAAAAAAATGGAAGGAAAATGTATCAGCTTTCGCAATTAGCTATCTAATGAAATGCTCGTGATATTAAAATTCACCAATACACAATTCTAATAAACTATAGGAACAGAATCAATTTCGTGAACGTTGCTCCAGTTTGCTGCTCTTTAAGCCATCAAGTTAAAAAAAAAAGAAATGCTTTCTTCCATTTTAAATGACGGTAATGATATGACGACGAAATCGCGAGCGTGTAGAGGATTCTACAAGTACTGAAACGAGCGAGATTGGAAGTAATATATAATAAAAGTTATACAGATTAAAGACAAGATTAATAAATCTGAACCGATCATTCTTAATCTAAGGAACGGTCCCAATGAAAGTTAGGATGATCGATTGACAATAACGAAGAGACGTGACATTCCTTAAATCTTTAGGCCAGATTCGTTTAACGTACAGTCAGTTGTGTCGTGCGCCGACAACGTTATTCTTATAGAATTTCTCTCTCTCTCTCTCTCTCTCTCTCTCTCTCTCTCTCACTCACTCACTCATGCTTTCTATCTATATATCTATCTATCTGTCTATCTATCTATTTATCTATCAATCTATCTATCAATCTATCTATCTATCTAGCAATAAGAAATTGACGACGATAGGTGTGTTTTTTTTCTCTCAATTCCTATTATGAAGAGTTCGCTATAAAGCTAAAATTACGAGATCTGAGGCTGCGTTATGGATTTCTGCAAGAGCGGATATACTGGATGATCCGAACAGACTTATCATGACAATCTGTTATGGAAATGATCCGAGAAATAAGGAAACAAAACTTAAACAATAAATAGATAGAAAAAAACTCTTGTGTTTGCCTTGTAAGATACTACGCGATATGTTGTTAGGTGATTCTGGATGGAGCGAAATAGAGAAATAGAATACAAATTAATATGCGGCGTATTAATACGATGAAAACGTAGATAGAAAAGAGAAGAAGACATGCTTTCGTGTCCGCGTAATTCTTTTATTCATCTTTATCTCTTTTAATAACCGAAAGCCTTTTAAAAACCTTCCTTGTTTCTCGTTTATTTTAGGTGAGGTCCATACGGAACGCATCCTCTCTTCAACGAAATCCATTGATCAGCCAAATGATAAATATCAGAGAATATTATACCTATCGACGACCGCAATAACTTGTGACAGAAGGATTACGCGATTAAATCTTACAATTAGCCATCTTAATCGTACTGGATTATAATTAGATAGTAGATCGTAACGTTTGTTCTGTCTAAACTAACAATTATTATGCTTTCTGTACAATGCAAGGTGTAATCTTAATATTTTCTTAATCATTATTATTATTATTAAATGTTATAATTTACGCAAAATGCGCATTGCACAAATCGTAATTCATCTTCTTTTATCATCATTTTCCTCCCTTTTTCTCTTTTCTCCATTTCTTTTAACATTAACTCATGATCTTTTGTAGAATGTTTGCACCTCAACGTTCGTAATAATTATAATATACTCAACAAAATATTAACATTAACGTTGCCAGCACTCCGTCTGATACATTAATCTGTCGAGGAGCAATATATAGGCGCTGCCAATAATAATAATTGTCATTATTAATA
>NW_017259336.1:1418187-1433049 GCF_001594045.1 Atta colombica | reverse complement strand
ATATATATTTTTTTTTTAAATATGTATATGTATACATATCCGTGTACATACAATATCGCTCATTCTTCTTCATTCTGCCAATGAGATTATTCTTTAATTATTTTTTTTTCATAACATCTATAATTATATTATTGCTGCAGCTTAAGAGAAAATGGCTCCTTTTCTCTGCTTCTTATGAATGCTTGCATACATACATACATACATACATACATACATACATACACACTCGCACACGTTCTCTCATTCTTACGTAATGTCTTTTGCTTTCTATACTTTTTATGCTCTCTCTCTGTTATTTCGTCCATGTTGGGGTTAATCGTTTCGAAGATGATGCACCTTTCGCATAATTAGTTTCGAGAACCCGCGTATAATTTAACAAGGGAAATTTGAGATTTACAATTAGAGTTATTGTTTCGAATGCATGCGTTGATCTTGAAAAAACGAAAGATATTATTTAGAAGTAATGTGATAATAGCTTCAAAATCCATGTACTAAACTATAAAGAAAGTTATAAAAATCTATAAAAGTAATGAATTTATGAATTTGACTATTTCTATTATAATTCCAGATTTAACTCAAAATCGAATCAATCTTTCGCGCAACTGTGTTACGTTATTTTCAAGACTAGCAAGACAACGAAGTTATGTTCCTTAATTTCAATACAATTTCAATTTTATACTTTTCAGCAAAAGTATGCGACGAAGGGATTACTTTCGTCGAGGATGATTCGTCAAGATTTACAGAAGACGCGAAACTATCCAAGACGAGAATCGCGATTAAGAATAATCGTCATACCCAATACCTAATGGTGCGTATCGTGCAGTACAAAATCAGAGACCGCAAACTTTATCGATTCAGTGGAAAAAAAAAAAAAAAAAAAATATCAGCAAAATTAACTGTCTAGAAGCAAAAACGAATTTGGTTTACGTATATCGTATTATTAAGTCTATTTTAACATTTGACGCACCTGAACATTCGTTCTCGCTTCTGCTGGTCACATTCTGAAACGACGTCGTGTCTTACGCCTATAGAAAGATACGATCGCTACACCTCGCTATATTGTGATTAATATCACACTAATTACTACTAAATAGAAATATTGGAAGAATTGATTGTTTCTCTCTCATTGAACACCTATTGGTCGAAATATCTTTTCGAGTAAGCTATCAATAGAACAAACACACAGTGAATATGCAAACATCTTTTACTTAAAAAATACCCGTTATAAAAATCACATTGCTCACGTCGATGCCTTTCTTATCGTGAATTAACCGAGTATTCCGAAGGTCATAATTGGTTGTAATTGATTAGCTAATAGCTAGCTAATAGCGAATATGAAGAATGCTTAATTAAGCTTATATGAAACTAGGATTTCTAACCTAATGCATCCTATTGTATGCATAGTATACATCCTATGTATACAATATCTTGTTGTTTTTTATGTGCGTGAAAAGAGAATTTGATGAACCGCGATTAGCCAACACTGATGCACAATCTATCTTAAATTACGCGCTTCTCCAATTTAACTTCACAATTCATACTCGACATACCGTTTTCTGCGAAGAAAAAACATCATCTAGGTTCTAGCTGATTCCTCATAATCGTCCGAATATAGAGAGGTGTAGAGATGTAAACGTTATACTCAGAATTGACGTGATATGTATAGCCGAGGGTTAAACCGCTGGTCGAGGTAGTAGAACTTTACAAGTATCACTTGTTGTTAGCTGCTGTTATTTTTTTCCACTTAAGTAAAATCCGGTATTTGAATTTTCATCAGTAAATACCATTTATCCATTAAATATTGTATTCAATGCTATTATTTCTCGATCTAGAATAAAATAAGATCGATAGAGCCAATCATATTTGTTCTTTAAAGAAGAATATGTTATTCTTTAATAGAAAATTCTAAAATCTAGAATAAAATATTCTTGATCCTATCCCATTAATTTTCTTAATAAAAAGATTTAAGTTTTTTATAACATTAAGTTTAAAACATAAATATTTTTCATTTAACATTAAACACTGATCTGAAGGAAATCTCTTATGCTATTCTTACGGAAAGAAGTTTGCAAAAGAAGTTTGTCAGTATCTTACATTTCGGCGACGAAAAACTGAGTCCGGCTGGGACTCAAAATACGGGATCCCTCGTTCCTTATTGCTAATCGCGTACCTAGCGTGCTACATCATAAGAGTTTCGATACAATTACGTTATAGCATCATATATACGAAATCCGATAAAGTATGTCAAGAATATTTTTTTCTTAGTATCAGAAATTCTTTCTGAGAGCTCGGAGCAATGCTCACAAAATTTTGTTCGAAACTTGTAAGTCTTCAAGAAAAGGATATCTAAAAATAGCTAGAAATTACTAATAAATGAATAATTGCTAATATCAATTAGTACTATTTATATCACCGCGTGAGAGAATTTATTAACGGGAGTTAGTGAACTATCTAGACGAATACAAATTTGGCGTACAAATTTTTAGTCAGCGGTTTATCTCTCGTGAATATAAATGGACATAGAAATGCGTCTTTAGAATGTGACTTCGAAGGAATTTGTTCAAAATTTTCGGTGTACAAATCAGTCAAAAAAAGTAGCTTTTCAAGCGGCATCGTACATATGTTACTTTCGCGACGAAAAGGAAAGTGATATATAGCCGCGAGCCGTTCATCGTCTTCGCGTTTAGAAGCACCATTGGGTGTTGGGCTCGGGTCGCAACGAAGCAGATACTACGAAGATCGCGTCGCGCGAACTATCGTTTCCGACGTGCAATGCGTATCATAATGATGTCTAATATTTAACAGGGACATTCGTGCGCATATTAGGGAAAGGAAGAGGGAAAACACCGGCAGTATCCTTGTGTCAGTTATCGTCGACGATAAGACGACGTTGTGTCAGAATGTCGATCGGAGATGTCGCTTAACCGTGGTGCGTACATATCTCCGATCGATAGTTTTAGTTGCATTCTAGAGAGATGAGAGCGTCTCTCATTTTCTCGGCCATTTCATTCAGGCATTCGAGGCCTCCTGTCGTCTATTATCTTTTGCCGCATGATCCGTGAGAAGAGAACACGTAGAGGAACGTGGAAACAGGAGAAAAAAAGACCATTGAGGACGCTCATAGAAGGGAAGCTTACTCTAAGCTTCAGCGTGACAGGATAAACAAAGGGCAAGGAGGAGAGTATTGACTTGGAATTGATTGCTAAATGGATCTATTGAAAAATTATTGAATTAATACTTGAATAGAAAAACAAGGGATATGTTTCTCTCGCCCCTTTCCGTTTTTTTTTCCGATCAAACGCAACTAACGCACTATCAGAAGAGACTTTTAAAATGAAGATGACGCAACGCAGCGTCAATGATAATAATGATAATGATGATGATGATGATGATGATGATGATGATGATGATGATGATGGTGGTGGTGGTGGTGGTGGTGGTGGTGGTGGTGATGATGATGATGATGATGATGATGATAATGATGATGATGATGATGATAATAATGATGACGATGATGACGACGAAGACGAACAACAATAAAAATGATGATGATGACGTCGGCGACGATAATAACGATGGCAACGACGATCCTTTATCTCTTTGGTTTTCTTCGTGTCGAGCTGGAGAACGCGCTAATAGACTGAAGGTTCTAGCGATGATAGGTGTTACGACAGAAATGCGTCAATGATGGCACCTTCGACAATGACGATCTTCTTTCGTCTGATGGCGATCAGCCTCACGTATCGAAGCGATATGAGTGAATGCTGACGCTGCCGGCGGTTCGAAATTAGGTACACGATGCTGCTGGTCTTTGGACTTTTCTGAACAAAAAGATCATCTGAGTACATACAGTGACAGGGCAATTAAATAAAAATCTTATCGATTTTGGAATGGCAATGTATTATCAGCCTAATGTTATTACACTGGTCAACAAAATTTCGATAACATTGATAAAACCTATATTTTGTGCTTTTCTGTTTTTCATATTTGATATTCAAAAAATCGTAACACATTTTTGTGCAGTTAAAACTTGTACTTTAAAAATCTAAAGCAAGTTCTTCCCATAGATTTTATTTAAATGTATGAAATAAATTTTATTATGTATGTATGTAGCTATTTCATTATAAAATCACAAAGTAGATGGCTTATAAAAACTTTAAAGAAAACTTCTATTTCAATCATAAGTTGAAAATCAAAGTAAAATGGATTTCTCATGTATATGTCGTCATGTGTATTATCTCTTCTCACATAGTTGAAAAGGAACAAAAGAAAAATCTTAAATCCATCTCACGATGTAAAAGTGATTGAAGAAAAATAAAATAGACCTTCCCCCTTCCCCCCCTTTCTCTCTCTCAAAAATGACGTCATAATAAATATTTCAATAACAAAAGAGTTATACGTGCAAAATTCTTAATATTTTCGTATTCAGTGAGCAAAAACGATTAAAAATCACCTTATTCATATCAACAAATTTTTTTATTTGTTGACTAGTGTTATTGATAATATTAAGTAATAAAAAGTTAACTTTAAGAACTTCTGTAGTTAAAAATTATGTACGCTCACAGATTAAAAAGTTGTAACACTTTCGATAGATTTTGGAATGAACTCATCGAGGGATTGATTGTTATTTATGGATTCATAAAGAAAACCCATTAAAAACTCATTGAAAAAAAAGTGTTGCATCTTTTAGTCCATGAGTATACATATCATTGTATATTATTTCAACATAACAGCGGACAATCAAATAATAATTACAACAACTGTACATGCATTAATAAAACGGCTATTCACATATATTCTTATCGTTATTTGAACATTTCCAATAAAATATCAAATGTCACGCGTCCTGGCACGTACCTGGTTTGGCGTTCACAGTCCGAAATATCCACCGATGGTGGTAGCGACGACAACGCCCAATACGGCGAGGCAAATCATGATCATGATCTTCTTCTGCACTCGGCATTAACAGAGAAGTTTAATATAATTTATTATAAACCTTTCTCAGTCTCTCTCTCTCTCTCTCTCTCTCTCTCTCTCTCTCTCTCTTTCTCTCTCTCTCCTAACTCTCATTCCTAAATTTTTTTATTCTCACATCTATTCCCCCACCCCCGACCTCTCACTCTTTCTCTCTCTTCATCTGCCTCCTATTCTGTGTGCTCTCTGTCCATTGTTAATACATTACACATTACATTACACATTACAACTGTTTACTTATCGATTGATTATATAGTAAAATACCTGAAAGAAATAAGCTCTTGCTCGTTGCCGGCATGGACGATGCACGTTGAAGTGGCCTGCATAAAAAATGATGTATGAGTATGTAACTGTGATATATATCCGACGGAAATAGCAATTGAATGGCTGACTCTCGCAACGTGTAGACTTCCAATTTTTAAATTGAATTGCTTCAACGGTTAGGATATGATGTATATATAATTCTAAGTAAGTAACTTTAACTTACTATGTTTTAAATTTTGATAATCTTATCTTCAATATACAAGACATCAGAAATTTTTTATCAAAAAACATTAAATCTTAACTTAAGAAAAAAATCGTTCCAAAATTTTTTACTTCAATTGGCCGAAAAATTTAGAGATGATAAAAAGTGCGAGAAATCTGAAACGCCTTGTACATGAGAAAAAGTACATAATCAATCATAGAATTGACACCATTCTGTTCGTATTTAAAATTTTTCGCGATATCAGTAATGAAATCTCGTGGTCTTTTTGTTGCATCTAATAGAGAGAAATAAGATAAAAATTAAAGATGATAAAGAGATTATTATTACTCGGAAAAAAACAGAAATACAGACCTTCATTAATCGACACCATTAACGTTCATTTTCTTCCAAGAATTTCCTCTTGTTTCCGTGCAGCTTCAACGGTGCATCTTCTCAACAAGATTCTTTTCTAATTTATCTTATTCCGCTTTTCTTTCTCCCTTCCAGCAAGCATACTCCGCCAAAGAAATTTATATCTAATATCCACCATGAATTAATTCTCGATCGAATGCATTGATGTTTCGTTTTTCTTATATCTTGTATAAAACGCAACATGAATTCTATTATTTTCGCGATTCTACTATTATTTCGTACGGTCAACGTTAATTATATGATATCTCATTTTATTCGCACCTGGTATATTATTAACGAACAATTTCCTTTTTGTTTCTTTCTCTACGAGGCGGCAAGTACAATAAAGACGACAGAAACAAAGACGTACCATATCGCCATTCTCCTAAGTATAACCGTTTCTTTTTTTTACGCTGAATACATCCAAAGAAGAAAATGTTTATTATACTATCGGCATTAATGATTAATATTGTTACTCTTTTTTTCGTTATCTCGTTATTATTATTATTATTATCATCTGCTCTATACAAATTACGATTATTTACATGTACAATGCCACGGGCACCATTATCGTGTCGTGCGGTTTGCATTGCGACGACGGTGATCGATATCTAAGTATTCATTGGAGCATACATACGTATCACGAAACACGTCGTTATCATGCGGATTAATGTCTCGACCTAGCAGAAATTCTCGCATCCAGACAAGGATTAAGGTACGCGGGCGTGAAGAAGATAACGTCTCTGTCACATTTCGCACAGAAACGATCGATCAGTTCTAGGACAAATACGGAAGCGTCGAACTCCAACTCGCGCCGCCCGCGCCGATTCAAATTGCCTTTTCTATTATCTAGAGCAAGCTTCTCCAACATTTTGCTTGTAAACGTTTTATTTAACAAGAGATGAAAGCGTTTATAGTTTGCTGATAAAGTGTTGGACAAGTCTGATCTAAAAAGTATTGCTGATTTAATGATATCAAACGAATCTGCGGCGACAACAAACAATTTGCGCCGACATCAAATAACAATTTCGACAAGAACGAAGATTGAAAATTGAAGTCGAATATTTTCGCGCTCGTTGTAGCTACGTCCCAAGAATGTTTTCTTAATCGATGTTAAGAGATCTCAATATAAAACTGGAAGAATTTAACGACAGGTTTTTTTTTTAATTGAATTTAATTGAATTACTATGATAACTTTGCCTTCATGTTTTAATCTTTATTTATTCATTTAAAGAACGGAGTTATGTGAGAGTGAGAATTCTGAATATAAAATATGTTGAGATCTTATTTTAGTGATTCTGAACTGTTTTATAGATTGCTGACATTTAACAATTTCTCCTCCAGTGACACGGTAGTCAAGATCAATATTCGTTGGTGATAAATATAGAAAGAGAAATGAAAATCACAAATGGTTCAGTTTGCTGTCGCTGCATTTCATATTAAATCGACGGCGAGCTTCGTCTGAAGACGATTTGGAAAAGGGCGCATGTGTTCGATCTCGCGCGTGATTTTCGATTGTGCAATTGCCATTATTACTCGCTCGCGTCAGAACTTGGATAAGAACGATGAAGTGACAAAAATAATAAAAGTGAAAAAAATAATAAAAGGCAGTGCGAAGATACGCCCGAATGCGAGGAAAAGCTATCAGTGATGGCGATCTTCATTCCATTCCAAAGAAAACACCGACTTCGATCATTTTTCTCAACATTTCTTCTTCTCTCCATTTCTACGATTTAACGCAAACTTGCAGTGCACGTATTTTAAACAAACACAGTATTTATTGTACAAGCACTATATACGTACATTTCTTTTTTAATTTCAAGAATCGTCGCTCTGCAAGTTTATACAAATTTTTGTATCCATTTCTTCTCGCAATCGGTAAGATATAGTTTCTTTGAAAGAATGTAATAAAAATTAATATCGCGGTTTTACACGTTTTCCAACGTATTGAGGCGCAAGAGAAGGAACTTGATTGCAATCTTCGCTAATAAAGTGATAGTTGTTCTTCGTGTAATCCAGACTTATAGCGCACGTTTTATCACCATTCCTAACATTTACTCTGACGTTATGATGTTTGCGATCATCGAGGCGTTTTTCCGAGAAATTACATTCGCACGATGGATTCTGATCATCATTACATTCGATATATTGGTTAACCCGCGGTTAGAATAATCATACAAAGAGAATACAAAGTAAATTCTTTACGACTAATAAACGTATAAACACATAAAATTTATTAAAATTCAATAATAAATAAACGATTAACGATATCTTGCGTAGATGATACTTTGAAATCGGTGATGCGTATCGCGCTAATCTGAATTTCCCGGTGAAGATTTAAGATGGATCTTCGTTATACGATTCTGGCTTGTCGTCAGAGAGACGAGACAAGAATGACGAATATTTCGGCAATTCAAAATACTTGTTTCGTCCCGATTTGTTCTATTTTTTTCCCTTCATTCCTACTCTGCGAATGTGTTTATTTCTTTTTTTCTATCGCCAATGTCGCGTGCGGACGCTTAAATTAACTTAAACTAACTGCCAAAATGATAATCAGAATGATGACTGCTATCGTCACACAGATCGATATCAGGAACAATTTCTGTAAAATAAAATAATTGCATGATCGCTTGAAAAAAAAACAAAACAAAAAGAAAAGAAAAGATGAAACGAAATAAGATTGAACTGAAATCGCGACGGTTTTGGATGAGCATTCGAGATGAAATGACAGTTCCGACTTCGAGCGTTTAATTATATGGTATATCAGAGAGATTCTTAATTAAACGCATCCATAAACGTTATTTACTACACTCGCATTCATCCAGCATTTGCCTTTGAAATATGTATTGACAATATTCTTCCGATATCTTTTCCACATTTTATTGTTTTTATTCAAAGACTAATAGATATTATTAACACTGAACGTTCCATACTTCTCTCTTCGCCATCTTTGAATCCATCAAGTAATATGGAACTTTATAATACTTTGCTAACAGAAATTTTATTGGTTTTTTTTAAACATTTATATACTATATATTGTTACGAATAAATTGTAAATTTTGGATTTAGCATTCGGATTATTTACAAAATTTATAGATATAATCAAATGCAGAAAACTTGGAGGACATTTAATACATTCACATACGCGCCTTATCGAATTTTGATAAATATAATTGGGTTGGCAAATAAATTCGTTCGGTTTTGTTAATTTAAATTGTATAATATTTTCCTTAAAACAAAATTTAAATTTAAAAAAGCGTGAAAACACTATTTTTTCAAAAGATTATTATATTTTTTTGAGTTTACGTTTGTTCATTTTTATATATAGAAAACTATGAGCTGAAAGAACGGAAAATTTCTTCTCACTTTGGACCTGTCATGTGCTAAAAAAAAAAAGTATAAAAATAAAAGCTTAAAGTTTTCCCTCAAAATTCATTTAAAAAAATGTTACGATTTTTTGTTACTACTCTCTAAATATGAATCAGTGATAGTCATTAATTACCCAGAGACACACTTGGCACTGATAATCAGTAAAACTCAACTAAAAAAAGAAGAATGTTTGAGCATTACATAATTAAAATACTGATATCTACACGTTAATTTCAATTTTCCAATACCATATTTATTGAATTTAAGCACTAAAACAAGGTTAATTAGATCACATAATAAAGATTAGCTAGATTAAGGATCTCACATTTAATTCACTGCATTAATTATGCAGAATTAAGAATTAAGTTTTTTAATTGCGGTACGATCATTTTTAACGGAGTTATAAGCAATCAGTCGGAATGCTTTTTTACTTAATCCGTAAATAACTTACTCTTTAAATCAGTGGACAATTACTAATATCAATGCCAAGTATGCCATTGGTAATCAGTGAATTAAATATGAGATCCCTAATCCAGCTAATCTTTATCATGTGATCTAACTAACCTTGTTTTATTAATATATAATTGCTTAAATTCAATGAATATGATATTAGAAGATTGAAATTAACGTGCAAATGTCATGTATTTTAGTTACATAATGCTCAAACATTCTTTCTTTTTTAGTTGAACTTCACTAATTATCAGTGCTAAGTCATGTCACTGGATAATTAGTGATTATCCACTGATTCAAATTTAGAGAGTATATATGTATATCACACATATACATAAATATACATGACAAATAGAAGAAACTTGAATTAAAATATTGTTAAATATGTACATTCGCCAATTAATTTTATGTATCTCGAAGTACGGAACAAAAATTTTATTATTTCTCATCAAATAAATGGCAAATGACGAATGCATATCAATAAAATTGCCGACAATCATCTCGAATTTCCTCCAGAAACTGGATTCCACATCTTCACAGTTTTCTGCGGTTAATCACAAGCACAATTATCGATTATTTGCACAAATAAAAAACTGACAAGACGGGTACCCCGAAACTGAGATTATCACATCGACGACATCGCGTCATCGATTTAAGATATTCACAATCCGGAGGAACATCGAGCGATGTAATGAAGTGTACTTATTGTTAACGAAACGAGCGGATACGATGGTGCAGATTATTATGTTAATTAATTAGTAGTTTGTTACAGAGATTAGTCGAAGGATTATCGGCGTAAGATTACGGAGAAATGTTATTAGGATCGGCGCGGGACATCCATTTTATTAGCATTTATATTTCCCTTTGTCTTTTTGGCTTAGCGCGACTTTAAAAATACGTTCACAACTCTAAGCGACTTCTATGCGTCATAATTCTTCCACAACATCTATTCCCTTCCTCCTACAAAACTTCTGATTACACTGCATATCCGATCTCATGCGTTTCTCCCCAAGTTGATCGCAACTAAGTTTCTGCATATATTATTATTGTTACTTTGCTATTATTATATTTACTACTATTAATATTATTATTACATTTTTGCTATCGCGATGTATTCGTTTTTCCTTTCTTTCTCTACCTTCTTTTTCAAAATCTTTAAACTCTTCTTGTTTGACCCATATCTTTCCTTCCCTTACAAAAAACACCCCCCTCGGCCATTAAGATGCCTTAGGAAGGCACCCTATTATTATGGCGACTAGTATGACCGCCGATATTAGGACGCAGATTATGATGAAGATCATTTTCTGTGGACAGAAAAGCAAAGAAGGCCACATATAAGGTACGCCCATGTCGATAAAGAATTGAAGAAATCGCAAAGAGAGAAAAAGATATAGTGAGAGTGTATCGAAATAACGTTACGCGCTTCGTGAGTAAATTGTAAGTAAGCGACACGTAAATACGTACCTTCGAAAAATTGGAAAAGTAAAAAGAGAAATAAAATGTGAAGAATATTTTCGGTGACGGCGAAATAAGAAAGAGAAGAATAAAACCTTACAATTGTACGTGAGTGCAGTGGATCAGAAATCAAAATTCGAAACTTACGGAAGAAGAAGCGGTGGAAAAAAAGAATGCAAGAAGCGAATATGTGATTCACGTGTTCGTTCATGCTGACTTGCATTACCGCAAGTGATAAAAAAAAAGACAAGAAGAGAAAAATCTTATTTCTTCCGATGTGTATCTGTTCTTTTTACTTTGCTAGAAATGCTTTATTAAAAATATTTGCTTCCCTTTTAATATTAACTCATAAATAAAACGGTTAAAATACGAGGGAAAAAATTTGTTAGTCACAGAGTAACAATAAAATTAGAGCTAAATAACGACAATAATTTTGTGACGCGAAATTAAACATTTTTGCGAGTAACTTTGAAAGAAAGAAAAAACTGAAAATATGGAACTCAACGATATATATATGTTTAATATTTTAATAAAATGAACACATAAATAAACATATCCTTGGGAATGTCCAAAGAAAAATAAATTTTTAGAATTATTTACAGTGGAACCAGCTCTGATGAGTTTGATCTTGATATATATTGTCAAAGTCTTGAGTAATTTTGCCTTAACAACTAAATAGTGCTCCCTTATAGTTTCTGAGATATTTAGGTCCAAATCCAAAGCTCACAGTTAACTCTTAATAACCGAGATCCAACTTATTTCCCATTTATTTCCAATTCTAGAATTTTAGAATTAATCGTGAATTGTGGAACTGGGCCTTACAGTTAAAGTGTAATTTTAGTATCATGTGTCTATATGATTTTTCACCCGAAACAAAGTCCATTCTACCTCCCTCTCTGTCCAGGCGTCCGATTTTTCACGCGAAGTAAGATTTATAAGCATGAAGTCGTTCACTCCTAGGCAAAGGGAGAGATCGGCTGGACCTCGCTTCGCGGTGAAAAATCGGATACCCCTGGGAGAGATAGGAATGAATCTCGCTTCGTGTGGAAAGTTATCATAAAATTAAACTCATTTATAAAATTTATTTTGTTTTAAACTTGTTAACGAGTAGATTAAGGTTATTCAGAGTCATAATCTTGACAACATATGTCAAAGACAAGGCTATTCATTATTGTAAACAATTACCCTCCACTAGAATTATAAAAAAAAATAATTTAGATAAATTTTTTACTAAATTTTTACGGAAGTAAAACAATGTATATTATTTAAAAATAGTCATTATATGTAGTATATAGTATGTAGTATGTAGTATATAGTATGTAGTATGTAGTATATGGTATGAGTATATAGTATGTAGTATGTAATATTATATGTAGTATGTAGAGTATATAAGTGACGATAACTTTTAGGAAAAAGAAGGAGTTGGCTGCCAAACATAATCAAGCATATACAACTAATGCTGCGGGTGCATTACAAACTATAGTTAATCACACATATCAAACCATTCTACCCGATAATAAAGTTGTTTATTCCGCTATCTATTTTATTATATCGTTTCTGTGCTAATCTACAGAACAATGCATTCATCTATCTTTATACTATCAATCTATTCGACATCGACTATTATACTTCATCTCTTTTACCGCGATCCCACGATGGACTTCGATCGCGGAAAATACTGTCGCAAACGTAACACAAAGCATAGTGCAGTGGTAATTAGCAGGAGTGCAATTGTAACTATACACAAAATTAAAAATCAATCACAAAAAACAAGGTTCGGATTCCACTCGATGCGAAATGCCTGATCGTAGGTAGTATTAGAACAAAGGGAATTATTTCAGGAGCAAAAAAGAATTTCAACAATTTCATTTCGAATCAAGTATTTTTAAAATCATTTTTGATACTCAAATATTTCTTAAATTTGTTGTTTCAGTAACTTTATATCTACTCTGTCGAAAAAAATATGAAATTTAATATATTTTTTGAAATTTAATATATTTTTAAGTTACACAAGTTAAATTCAATTTTATAACATTATATTAAAGTTAATGTATTTAAAGTAATTGAAAAGGATATTTATAAACATGTATATAAAATTCATTGTACTTTTCATATAATTTTATGAAATTTTATATACTTTCCATTAAATTTTCTTTTCTTTGTGAATATGAATAAAATTTATTACTGCATGAATGCATTAAAGTTAAGTTACTTATGTAAGTTATTTCATATTTTCATTGACAACATTTAAATATTTTTAATGTACCTGTTAGAAATTTGCTTCCGTTACATGTAATGGAAGCAAATTTTTTTTAACAATATACATTATTATTTTCGGTTAAAATATCATTATAATCGATTCTCTCTTACACACATACACACACACACACACGCGCGCGCGCGCGCGCGCACGAACGCACGCACATACACATTCTGTGCTTTATAATTTAAGAAAATATTTATAGAAGTTTTTGTGCGTGTACGTTGTGTGTTTTGCATACAAGTAAAATATCATATTTTTCTGGACAGGCATTCTTAAATCGCAATAAATCTTTTGCTATTTTTAATATTTATCCCCTACGGCCAATTGAATGCGTTTCCAAGTGAAAAATGTTTACTTTGAGAATCATAATGGTAAGAGAGGTCAAGATTTTATGCGGAGCAGAGAAGAGATGATAACAATGCAAAAGAAAAATATTACTCTGTGATAATGTTTTCAAGTCCGCCGTCGCGTTTCATAAAATTTCGAATAAATCTTTCTCGAATTAATCATTCATCCTTTTTGCTCCTTTTCATCGGAAATTTTATTCATTCGCCATGTCGTCTTTTGATGAAGCCAAGCGAAATGATTCCTTATTGCAAATATATTTCAGAAATGTTCAGTAAATCCTGAATTGATTCACGGAAAAAGACAACTCTTCGATGGATTTCAAAGAAATTATTACTTCACAAAATTCGCGATGTCGATAAACAAAAGGGAAAAAAAACGTATTTTCTTGATAACATTTTCAGATAAAGAATCAACTTCTTTCTTAAATTTAATCCAGCATTAAATTGAGTTAGCAGCGTTCATGTCGATCGAGCTGATCCGAAACTCGCGAAAATCTGCTCCTTGTCTCGGAAGGCTTTTCGTTTCTCAATATTACGCGAGAAATAAATTTGCCTAGTTTCAGCTGTGTTTGGTGTCTGATGTTTTTTACCTTACGAGCCTTGGATCTGTACTCTTCAGCTTTAATCAGCTCGCCCCGGGCCTGGCCGACGTGGTCGCCGGTCTGATTCACGCAGTACTCAATGCTGTCCATCATTTCACCCTGCCATACCGCATGTGGGACAAAGGACGGAACTCGAGATCGGGATGGACATGAAAGGAAGGAGGATTTTGAGGTGGAACCAGGTTCGCTCGTCGAGGGGAACAACCTCGGGGATGGATGCACCCAGGATGACATTTATACACACATAATCGGCGAGAGAGAGAAGCAACATCCCCGCAGCAAGAGAATGCCACATTCCCAGCGTCGTACGCGCATGTATGTGCAGGCACATACACACCGTCATATTTTTCACATCGACACAGTTATACACATGTACCCATATTATCGACAGCATAAAATTAATACACAAGGTTAATAGTATGAGTAATAGTAAACAGAGCAGTTGATGGACAGAGGCACACAATTAGCACACCCATGTTTCGACAGAGAGAGCGATTTATATAAGTATAGGGAAGAAAAAAGGGG
>NW_017259336.1:1403163-1418087 GCF_001594045.1 Atta colombica | reverse complement strand
ATATATATATATATATATATATATATATACATACATATATGTATGTATATGATGTAATGTAGATATATACATTTATATATCGTTTACGAGCGCGAGTTGACACGAATATCAATGACCGAGAAAGTAACATACACAATAAATAAACAGGAAGAAAGCGCCGTCATTAATTGTTTACGCAGAGAGGCGAGTGTGGAGTAGATGTACATCGATTAATACAGATTGCAGCGAGATATGTACCAATAGAAGCGGATAACATAAGTAGAGCCGGTTTGATATAAAAGAAATGAGGAGAATGAGGAGAATGAAAAAACAAAATGGGAATCAAGAAATACAAAGGATAGGAGATGCAGGAACAGTAGGAAGAAAAAAAAACAAAGAGTGACAAATTAGATGCGAATGAAATGACTTCGAGACGTTATATCTGGGGAGGACTCACCCGTCGGGCTTTGCTTTGATACTTGAGTGCTTTTTTGGTGTCCTGCGTGGCTGTCTGCACGTAATCCACCGCGTGTTCCACGTGGTACTCTATGCGATCTATCATCTCGCCCTAATGTGGGTAGGAGGCGCGGCGCGAATCCACACAGCGTAACACAAGGGAAGAGAGAGTGTTAGTTCTCAAGAGTAAGGCAAGGCTAGTGATTAAACTGTTCGCCACTTTTTTCTTATTGTCATGCATCAGTTTGCACATTGATATCGATAACGAGAAAAGTAATTATCGCCAAGAATCAATGACCTTTATATAAAAATTATTGCTTTATAACAAAAATATAATTAATAATTATAAAAATATTACAAGTAAAAAAATTATAAAATTTATTAATTATTTTCTTTGGAATAACAATTTTAGAATTGTGATTTGTTGACTTGATATTTTCAACTGACAATATCAAAAAGCTATTTTTCTTTGCAAGGATAATGATGAAAATTATCGAGGTAAGCTATTACGATAATTACTTTGTCTCACTGTGCGGAAAAAGATCACTAAATTTAGACAAACAGTATCACAAATAAAGATTAATAATATTATTGTTATTATTATTTATTAATTAATATCATGCAGAGAAAGAAAGCGATGAACTAAAATCTCCAATTTTTCGCGGAAAAGTTTTAAATAGACATCAAAGAAAAAACAAGTAATAATTATTTAACAAAAAAAGAATATATAAAATAAATAATTAAATTTCCTCGAGAAAATTTGAGATTTTAGTGCACTGAAAAAATTTCCCTTTGATTAGCAGTTATTACGTAATGCTCACTAAGAAATATTACTAAAGAAAAAGGGTTGTTACACTGCGTCGCGCTACGCTCCTAATTGCTTATGGATCATCGATGTATTAAAGCAATCGCGGGCAACTAATACAAAAATAATATAATTTAGGACGTACTCTTCAAATTATAATATCAATTAAAATCGGCAAAACAAACTGTTTAATATGTAGCTTATTATGCAATCAATTGCAAAGAACGATGCCGCTCAAGCACCTCGCAATAAAGCATCTCATTCGTAATCAAATCGATAGGTTGAGTCGAAAAAAAATTAAAACGTGTATCTGACAGAGTTCGATAAAAATGTTTTCTTTGTTTGAAAATAAAATCACGCCAAATAAATTTTCTTAAATAAACAAATAAAAAATAAATAATTATTCATTTAAAATAATACATTTAAAATAAACCGTCATTATATATAAAATGTGTCATTACTGAAAATATTATCAACAGAATTTTAATCTTTATTTTATTATAAGAAATTAGATTAAAATGTTTATAATGCGAGAAAGTTCCTTTCTCTAAGCTACATAAATTTTTTTCAATTAGACTAAATTTCTTCTCTCTCTTTATTATATTTTTCTCCAATTAACTTATTATCTACTGTATTAGAAAAGTTAAATTTATTAATCAATTTATGAATTTCTACGATAAATTTATATTTGTATATACGAAAATAGTCGTAATCTCTGTGAATTGATCCAATTCTATCAGCAATGTTTAATTACTGTTACAATTAGATTTTTATCATCTGTATATACAATAATAATAAAGTAAATCAATATTCATAATAAATATCTTTGATATATTACATGATTTGCGATACATGACACATGCAATTTGCATATAAGTTATGTATCTTATGGCAGAACATTATTCTTTTATTTATATCAATCAAAAAAAATCAAGAGAGAAAATTGTCATCTAAAAATAATAATAAAAAAGATATATAAAAGATATATAAAATTTTTTACATGCAACATGAATCTCGTTATTGAAAAAATTTCGTTATTGAAAAAATTTCTCTATAAAAAAAGGACACTGGTATAATTATCGTTTGTTTAAACAGGTAAACTGTTTCCGGAATAAATTTGCATAAAGTTGTTTAACCTTACCTGACTTTCTACTAACATGGCCATGTCCATGAACATGTCATGCAACTCCCTGATGGAGTTTTCGAGCTTAATGATGTCAGCGTGACGCGCCTCGATATCCGCAAGAGTTTGTTTTGCTTGTTGCGTTTCCATAATGATCTAAAACAAGATTAACCAGTAAAAAAGGTAATTATTAACTCTTCTAACGCTTCTCATAGTTATTAATAAGACAACTATTCAAAAGTAAAATCATTAAGTCAATACCCCTTGCGTGAAAACGGCTGGATTTCCTTGTTCCAGCATCTCCTCGAGTTCCTCGTTGGTAGTTGTTCTCCCCGCTGGAAAAAAATAGAGAAATTCCTTCGTTTCGCAAATAAACGCAATTTAACTTTGCGAATATAATCAATTTTTCGTCAGGTAGCGCTATTATTTATTCAACAAACGAAATGATTGTTTCATAAATATCGATAGATAATATAAATTGATCTCATTGACATAATTATTGTTTACACATTTATAGTTGTAAAATTATATTACACATCATTATGATTATCGCATTCTCGTTACAGCATTAAAAAAATGTAAGAAAATTATATAGTAATTAGTAAACTGAAAACTTAAAACGTAATAATATTAGAATTTAATTAGATTCGCTAAAAAGAAAACTCGATGTAACAACAGATTGAAAAGAGATGTTCTGCTCGAATAAGCATTTAGGTTGCAATGCGACCAAATGACATACATATACTCACTGATCTCGAGCTGTCGTTGTATTCTTCCCTTACACCGCTCTCTATAATCGGTTTGTGTTCGATTATACTCCGTCATCACCTCGACGAATTTCCTAGATAACGTCGAGTGCTGAGTTTTGCGTATCCTTAGATCTGCTGACGATTTATTGGTGTGCTCCTCTTGCTCGATGTTTTGCTCTATCACTAAACATGGGAAACAAGATTTGGGTGTGGCAATGCGAAATGTACTCTCAACGATCGTGAGGGATCGATCAATTGAATACATGTCATCGTGTCACTGTGGAACATCCGAACTGTAATAACTTACCCTTTAATTTAGCCCTCACTTTGTTAGCGGTTTTCTTGATGTCAGACATCAGGTCTTCCAGTTCTAGTTTCACCTCTGAAATTGAAAGATCGAAAAATTATTTACGTGCATGAGTCTCTTCAGAAACCTATTATTTTCTAATGCGCCAGAGAAGATAGAAGTTTTATTTAGAATTTCGAATAGGTTGTATTAAATGTTTTTTCGACGATTTGTGGTGCAGGATTGTGTTGTAACGCATTCTTTATTGAACAACTCACTTTCAATAAACAGTAATATAAAATTTACACGTAAATAATTAAAGATAAAATAAATAAATAAAGATATATAAATTTGCTATTATCAATCATGAAAGTTCAATTATTATCTCGTCAATAAAATGCTATTATATTAGGAGTAGTAAAAAGAAATCCATTATTTTTCCATTCAATTTCATGCAAAAATAATGGATTTCTTTTTACTACACCTAATATGTTCTATAAAAAGTCCATCATTTTTATTTTCAAAAAGTTTATCAAATGATGTTTGCAACATTATTCCAATTGCTTTAAATGTTACTTCTAACAAAAAGATCGTAAAGTACACTGTAAAAATTGTGAATACAATATCATGTGAGTACAATATGTAAAGTACATTGTCTAATCATATTGATCGAGAAATAGTCTGTGCATAGTTTGTCATAACCATATGTTACTATACGCACAAACTTTCGAATTCCTGCCAGACAGTGCCGATACATCTATCGCTCTTCACAGTAAATTTATAATCCGATCTGCCTCTTTATGTGTTCCTATAATTTTTATTTCGTCATATACTTATGTTCTTTAAACATTTTTTGTTCTCGATATCGCAGTTACACTCTAAATTACTTTGAACATTAAACTACAATTTGCAATTTATATCTCAACTATATGTTCGCATTCAAAATCAGCGATATACTCACAGCATCGGATTAATTACAAGGAACCTGTGATGAACCGCATAAATGCTACAGAATTCGATTACATTGACGTATCTATATTAATGTACGCAAATATTTTTTATTTTATATTTATTTAAATTTATGTTTAAAAATAATTACAAGACTATTTTAAAATAAAATTTATTACACGAAGATCTTTACGAGTAATTCAGAGTTTATATATCTTTTTTATACTATATAGTCTAATAGAATTAGACTATATAATGTACAACAAAAAAATTGTAAGATAAGCATTTCTTTTCAAAGAAAATTCCTGCTTCGGAAGGAAAGAAAGAAATGTGTGAGATTCATGATTTGTGTGAAAAATATGTGAAAAAAATTCGAAAAGTTACAAAAAGTATAAAATTTTTCGCGTTTATAGAAAAATATTGATTGCATAGAAAAAAACTTTAGTATGAAAAATATAAGTATTCGAACCTACAAAATGAGATGTTTAATATTAAGATCGATATATTTAGTTAAATTGAAAAAAAAATAAAGATTGGCTTTTTTCACTCGCTCTCTATTCCTCAAGATTTAAACATAAAACTGTGAAATTCTCATAAAATACTTACGTTATAACAAAAAAATCAAATAAAAATGGAAATTAGAGAAGAAAAGAAGAGAGGCAGAAAGGGGGAGGGAGGGGGAGAGGGAGCAAGAGAGAAAGAGAGAGAGAGAGACAGAGAGAGAGAGAGAGAGAGAGAGAGAGAGAGAGAGAGAAAGGAATGAAGAGTGTAGTATTCCCAGAAAAATTTAACAAGGTGACACTTTCTGCCTTTGGCCTCTTCCTGGACATCTCGACATTATTGACTTTAACTGACCTCGCCATTCCTGACGATATCAAAATTTATCCTATCTTCGTTCTCTCCTTCATTTTCAATCGATCCAATTCTATCATTCGCAATCGACTGATCAAAAGAGTCAACATAGCCTGTACGACATGACGCTCCAATCACTTCCGATTCTTTTCATCTTTTCGAAGATACTCTCTCGAGATGATTGCAAAAAAGAACACATCTTTTTATAACAAACAGGTCGATTGTTCCGTATTAAATTGGAATAAATGATAGATCGTCGATAACTTCAAATTTATTAATTCTGTTACAGACAATGAAATTCATTCATTCATTTTTTTTGCGGACGCTTATTGCGTCAACCAATCTGATGCATCAATTTTAAGTGACGCTTCGAGATTTAAATTATTTATAACTTCATTTTCATTAATAACATTAAAGGCCGGTTCTTTCATCTTCGGATAAAACTATGTAGTAATTTATCTTTTGAATAAATAAAAAAGTAAAAGAATTAGAATATAAGAAAATAAGATTGCGTTCCGTCTGACGCATGATACGCATATCTTTTACCTTTCTTTAATCTAATATTCAATGAATAACAAGGATAAAATGATATACAATACGCATCTTAAGAGAGTAAGGCAGTGAGTTGAAGTTTTATCGAAAGGTGGAACAAACCAATCTAAATGTTTTTTATGCATTTGCTTGAAATTTGCTTCTGTTAAATGTAATAGAAACAAATTTCTTCCTTTTAACAGTATACCATTAATGTAAACCGAATACTGTATATGGTCTATTAAATTATCAGCGTTCTCAATTGCAAGCGGCTACCGACGGAACAGCTGGCCTGGTCGCACGACAAACACAATCGACACGATGGTAAACCAACACGGATACTTTCAATCTACCAAAGGCAGGAGGCCCATGACGCGTCCTTCGTACAAAGCATTGCCAGGTGCTCATGAATATGTATCATATACGTATCAGGGTAGAATTGCGGAGTTACTATATGAACATAAATTGAACTGTGCAATACTTTTGACCTCCGTTAACTGGTTTTGACGCGGAGAGGGAGAGAGAGAGAGAGAGAGAGAGAGAGAGAGAGAGAGAGAGAGAGAGAGAGAGAGAGAGAGAGATGGTGGGTGTACCGATTATTGTCCGCTTATTTGTCAATGTGTTAGAAAATGAAAGTTAACATGTCTCATTATAGATACAAGAGAATCGATATACGAATTACAGAACAGGATCTTTTGCAGGATTTCATTTCTCCGGTCATCACAGGACTTTTGTTTATTCATGTTTTCATCAAAAAGAGCTTTGAAAGAATAAAATATATTCTTTTTTTAATCATCTTTAATCACGTAAAAGTATCATACGCAGTTATAATAACGATGAGCAAGATATTTATTTTTTCCAGAACGAGAGCAAGCTTCATTTAATCGTAAAAAGTGGAGCATAAAGTTTTATGATATCATTATAAAAAAAAACTACAGCAGTCTAGTCATAAGATCATCTGTACATAATCCGTTAATTTCAAGGCTTAATGTCGACGAATAGCAAAATTGAAATTTTGATCGCAAGAAAGATCAAGCGGTGCAATATTAAGAAATTAAAATTTATGATCTTGTGAATATTTATTCTAGTTATCTATCTTAATTAATGTACAAAAATCATATTCTTGGAATAAATTTTGTTATAAATTTAATTTCATTTTTAAAAGATAAATATTCATGACCAAACCTTGTTACGCGATGTTTGTTTTAATAAATTCAATAAAAGTTGTATCATCTAACTTGTTTCTTAATGAAGCAGTTTTTATTTATTCGTCCATGACGAAAAACTTGACAATTTTTAATATATTTTCTCATCAAAAGGTGCGATGATACTTTTTAATATTTGTTAATATTTTTTTTAATATTTTTAATATTTTTAATATTTAATTCTCCTCTATTTAATGTCACAAAAGTTAATTATGAAAAGTTGATTATGAAAGAAAGAGTATCTCTGTATAGAGTTGCAAAAAAAAATCATAAAGAGATGTGAACCATATTGAAAATTAAATACATCCAAGGCTTTACTTGGCGGCAATGAGAAAAAACTAACATCGGCTTTTCTTTGAGTTCTAAGAAGCTTATCTATACACGATATCATAGAAGAAAGGTCATAGTTCGGTAAGTGATATGATAATAGTATTGAATATTACGAGTAAAGAATCTTCTATAAATGATCGATATATTTATTTATATAAATATGTATAGGCAATCCTTCCTTTGTAGCAGTTCAATAGCTAACAATTTTTTAAAATTTAGGAAATTATGGTGATTTAAGTCTAATGACACACATAAGCTTTATAAATGCTTTGCAACTTTATAAAGCATATTTATGTGCAAAACTTTTTATCTACTTACTATATACTTGGTGCTACTACCTCTGGAAGCATTGACCTTTTCTTCTGGGGGCACGGTGTATAAAAGGGTCGAAAGAAAAGCATCGGTGAGAAAATATCGGATGCACATCTCTTATGTGGAAAAATAGTAAAACTGCCTGGAAAAACGGCACGTGACTACAATAAAAACGACGAGGTCGCCTACGCGGCTTAAGGGCACAAGATCAATTTGTATTCGGCGGCGTTCGCGGCGGAAGAAAACCCAACTGTGCGGACTGCGGTCTGCAGTGAGAAAGAAAGAAGATCCACTTTTTTTTTTTGCAAAACGACAACTCAACACGATTTCAATTTTGTCGACCTCGTTAAGAAAAATTGCAACTGCTCGTCACCTCAGAATAGCACAATTTACTGCACGCATTTACATTCGCCGCGAATGCACAATATACTTTACACTCTCAAAACTGTCACCTCGCATTTCGATCACGTCACTGCTATTCTTGTGAAGTTCCAATAATGCTGATATAAATTGAAAGCAAATAAATCCTTCGCGCTATTCATGTTATTAAATTAACGAAATGATCCAGAATGCATTAATGATTTTAGTCATCAATCATGACCTTTATATAACATACATTATAATGTTACATCATTATATATGTACAAATATTTTATATTAAAATGTATACGGAAAGCTACTTCTTAAAATGATATTTTTCTAATAGAAAATTCTGAAATATTAATTCCTTTTTCTAGGAAGTATGATTAATGATAAATCAGCATTACCGAATGTATTTTTCATAAATTATTATTTAAAAATCCTATCATAATTTAATATTCATAGCTTTCACTAAAATATAAAAAAAAACTTTATCGTTTTCGACGTATTGTGAATAGTATCATTATAATGTTAACAAAAACGATGTTTAGTAACAAAGGTATATTGTTGCGTACGTGTACGTTACATCGAAAATGCTTAAACGGAGAAGCGAAACTCGCGTATAATATCGCGTTGTATGTATGTATGTATGTATGTATGTATGTATGTATGTATGTATGTATGTATGTATGTATGTATGTATGTATGTATGTATGTATGTATGTATGTATGTATGTATGTATGTATGTATGTATGTATGTATGTATGTATGTATGTATGTATGTATGTATGTATGTATGTATGTATGTATGTATGTATGTATGTATGTGTGTATATATATATATATATTACACACACATGTATTACATATTATGTAATCAAGTCTGTGCAACAATGTCACTTTGTTGTGCATCAACGCACAATAAGCATATCGTGCAGTAAGTCGCGACCATTATTTGCACAACACAATATAATTTCTGGTTGTCGGGACCGAGACAAGCGAGATTACATGAGTTGCGTATCAGACTGAAAATACAAGCAAGGACAATAGTTTTACACAAGACAATGTCGAGTAACAGGAAGCATGGGAAGGAGGTCGAATTTGTTCATAGAACAGGATTTATCCGAGATCGTGAGTATCTCCCGTGTAAAAACTTTTGCCCTTTAGATATATCCGAGCAGATTATCTCATTTATTTCTCGCAACAACGATATTATATCCTCATACGCGATTTGTGAGATCGCGAGTTGTTGAACGCACGACAATCAATGACAAAAGCACAATAAAACCGCACGCATTTGGTTCTCGTATTTCAATTATAATCAATAAAGCGTTGCGATTCGGAAATCGACGTTCCATTCATATCTATGAGACGGACAATAAAAGCGATACATATACATATCAGCATGAATGACGATATCTCTATCTCTCTATATTCACAATGACGATATCTCTATCTCTAAATTCATACTAAACCACTGAAGAGAATTTCACAATCAGTAAAGATTGAAACGACTTTGGAAATCATCATCACAATGTAATTATTTGTATTATAAAATTTGTCGCGTACAGTTGCACTCTCGGCATGCACTAATCATAGAGTTGTAACTATAGTTGTATGATAATGAGTCAAAATAGATTTGTTGAATCTCATAATAAAATCATGTTTTTATTATACATATAGTAATATTTATATATGTAAGTAAAATTAATTTAATTTATATTATTTAATAAAATTAATTATATCAATATCATAATTATACATATATATAATTAAATAATATATTATATAACATAGTTAAATATCAATTCCTGTGCAATTAATTTTATCATAATAAAGTAATACGTAATAAAGTTAGAGTTTAGACGTTTTGATGAGAAATCCACGATTTTTCTTTTCTTAAATACATATATAATGGTAAACAGAATCAGTAAAACATAATCTATATTCGATCCAACAAAATATTATAGGCAGAACTGGAAAAAAATTGAAATAAATGCATACCTATAATGTATAATGTATAATGTATAATGTATGTATATCTATAGTATGTATAATTTATAGGTATATGATTTTCTCCTTCGGCTCCTCAAGATGCGACTTACAGAACTCTGCTTTGAGTTGACATTTCACGATAGTGAATTTCTAAAAATCAATTCATAATTTCTTTCATTTCAAGAATCACATCCTTCCGGCTTAATAATTTCCTAACTTGAAAATAAACAATCCTGCGGAATTTTCAAGAGCACATCCGAACAAATCTGTGGGCGATCGTCTAAATTATAGGAGCAACATTGATATGAGGAAGCGAACAGAGAGATATTAGCATCAATAATTGAACTGAGTTTCCTTAAGGATGCTATGAAAGTGACATATTAGATGCTGGCTTTTTTCTCTATTCTCTTTTTTTCGTGTGCCATCTTATCTCGCTTCTATCGCTCATCTTTCATTTTCTCTCACACTTGATGTCCAGCAGGCTTTCTGATTTCGACAAAACATATATTTCTCATTTGCTCCTTCAAGAACGCATCATAATATTCCTTCATTTTCCTTCACCAGAGGACTCTTCGCTTTCGCATCCTGCCAATTCAATGACAAATTTCAATCCTACAGCACAGAATCAACGTAACGGAGAGCGTAAAGTCACTAGATAGTAAGATAAAGTACCGCAAACTTTCCACTATCTTAACGTCAAGACACGATCATTCCAAAATATATATTTGTATAAACGTATTTTGTAAAGAAAAGTAAAACCGTAAATAAATTTTTTGTTCGTAATCGATTTATTTGTGAATAAAAAAATATGCACGAATACTTATGTACTTTTTTGGTCTAATATAAGTTTGCTGTTAAGATTTCAGTGCATAAAAATGCATAAAAGTACATATATATAAATACAATATAGAAAGTACACATATAACCGAAAGAGAAAATAAATTTTATAAGAGGTAAATGCTGAGTTTGATAAAAAACATAGAAAATTTTGCACAGATTGATAGATGCACAGAAGGATAGATACATCTTTGTGTATAGAAATAGTGCATTATACGTAATAGTAGTATCCGCCGTCTTGACTCCAAATGCTAAAAAAAAATAGATTTGCCATTGTGCTATAAGTGAACTTTAGGAAGACGGAAGCACTATCGTTATCTACCGGTCTCTAAATAAAAAACAGAACACGAGTGTTTTCGCGGGTTCTATCGAGGAAGAGAAGAAAAAAAGAATGATGTGATCGAGACACAGAGAGTGATGTTGTATCGATCTTTGAAATACCCAAGCTTCACAAGAAAGTTACTTGCGCGTCGCTTAGAACTTTGTGTCAAGTCGGAGACAATGAGTCTTTTTCTTTACGGAATGTACAAGAAAGAAGAACAGGAAGCTTTTCACAAAAACAATTCAAGGTGTAAACGTAAGAAAGAAAACGATAAGTGACTATGATAAAAGTACAATTTTTGCAATTAAACTACGTATATTCATTCTGAGTTATAATAAGAGTAAAATTAAATTTTCCAATATCGATGTAATGCTTCTTAAAATGTAAATGAAAAATAAAAATCTTAATATAATAAACAAAAACAATAATCTAATATTCTTGAATCATAACGTATATTATTCTTGCAAATTCGTTTTATGCGACAGTTTAACTGCATTTTGAAACAAATGTTAAAAAACGCTAAAGAGAGCTGATATATGTAGAGATACCGTACTCTTTGATTACAAAATTGCAGAAACTTCTCCTAATTATCGATTGTAGATGAAAAACATTCGTTTTCGAGAAGAGAGAGAGAGAGAGAGAGAGAGAGAGAGAGAGAGAAAGAGATTGAAGAAAGGGAATCGGTTAAAGACTAATAGTCTATTTGTGCTCCGTTTACTCATGGCTGATCCATTCTAGCTTTTGTCGTCCGATAACGAAGCCCTTTTATATGCTTTATGCTACATAGCAAGATTACTTCAGCGAGGGCAGTACAGATAACAGGCAGAGGGACTGACTTCACAGATATCTCCGATTTTACTATTCGGAAAAAGATGTAGAGAGAAGAGGGTAAAAAAGAGAGGAGTGAAACGCGAGCCCTTCTCATCGTGAACGATTTTTCTGCTCCTATCTATCGACATACGATTTTCCAGCTGTTACAAGAACAAAAAATTTATGTACCATTTTGTATTGATCGGCCGAGATGTTCCCTTTGAATCATGAGTACAGAAAATTTGCAAAGTATCTAGAAAGAATCCATAATTGAGTTTGCTAAGATTGCATCTTTGGAAAAATATTTTTTTGAAGTTTTTTTTTTAAGAAATGACAAAATTGTAAACAAAATATATATATATATATCGTTGATAGAATTGATTTGGAATAATTCCAAAAATGTAATGTATTTATATTATAGATAATATTGCAATCAATATATGCAATCATCTCAAACACGATACAATAACTCATTGATTTAATGAAAATTATAAGAAAAATTGACCTTGAACCTGGCGAAAGAATTCTTTATCGAAATTAAAATAAATAAATTTCTACAGAGATAGAACCTTAAAATATATATAAAATATATATATATAACGTCTTGTCATAGTTACATTCGTACTTAATACATCGCCATGTAATATAAATAGTTCTGACCAAATTGTATTTTTCTTGGGGAAAATCTATCCTCTTCTTTGACAAAAATAGATGTGTTTATCTATGAATAAAAAAAGAGAGAGAGACACGAGCTTATAGAAACACAAATTAGAAGTGCACAAGAAAGGATACGTCAGAAGCGTTACCTAGGGAATGACACGAAAGGAAAGCTTCTTGAAATAAGAAGCGATGCGACGGCAGATTGCCGCGGAGAGTCAGCGGGATCAATAGTGTAAGAATGAACGACTGGTTCTGCCGACCAGTGTGCCGATGCTCACAAAGGCAGTCGCAGCACCAGAGAGAGAGATAGTCACTCTATGCCAACTCAGACCAACAATATCAAGGTCATAAAATACAATATGCATCGTTCATGATCTCTTGCTATTACAAGACAGTCATGCGATCAAACACGACTGATCGAGCAGTTAATTTTACTGGCTAACAATTAATCAATAAAACGACATCGTCAAGCGAAATTTTATATTTCGTATGTATAAGTATGTATAAGTATGAGAAAAAACGAGAAAAGAAAGAAGAAATAGAAACATTTTATTTTCAAAAAATATATAACACAGATTGACGAATTCATTGAAAATCACCACTGGAAATTACTGAGTAAAATTCCATCGATGAATCTTCCAGTTCTCAATTTTGATAATATTTTAATATGTACTTATAATATTATGCACTGTTATTCCAGAATTAAAAAATATGGAACATGTTATTAGAGAAACTGGCAAATATTATCTTAATTAATTACCACAGTAATAACATTTTAAATTTTTTAATTTTATTATCTCGATTTAGAAAAAATTGCTTATAAAATGTAAAAATGGAAGAAAATTTATATAATAGAGATGCTTCATAAATTGTCACCTTTTTTGATACATAGATTAAAAATATTATTAAATTTACATATATACATCTGAAATTGCAGAATTTGATATATAGATTTAGTTAGATGTATATTTGTTCGCTCCTGAATATACAGTTGCAAATTGCAAGGAACAACAGTTCTTTTAATGATTACCTAATTTGATAATTTAATATACTACTTGTTATATTCAGTGAATCATCCCTTTGTTAAATATAAGCATATTTTTTAATATTCATGACTAAAATAAACGTTCCTGTAATATTCGAAAAAAATTGAAATTTTTAAGAAATAGATTTATCAATAAATCTCCGATTGTGTGAAAACGAGAGAACGTTCTCTCGTAATATATGTTATAATTCATTTTTATAAGCGAGTCACAGCAGACTGACTGATTATTCCCTTCAGCCGCTTCAGTTATGGCCGTCACCCACGCAATTTGATACATATCGCATATCTCTCTAACTTGTAACTACTATCACTGATATCTCTACAAGCATGACATCTAAGTTAACCGCAAAGATTGTCTGGCATGGGACCTTTTGACGTAGACGAAAATTTTGAGATGTCGATCAAACGATGACGTCTATTCAGATATCAACAGTTATTACTTTAAAGAATAACACGATATTAAACCAACAATTTTAATCATTGCATAATTTTCTATTTATTTTCCAGCTAATCATTTACTCGAGTAACAACGAAGAGGATTAAATCGAGATGGGATTCCATCGATTATTATATCCAACTAACACCTACGCTAAAGCAAGTCAAATTTGTCGGCGACATTCGATCGACCGATAATGTTCGCTCGTCAACCTCTGTCATTTTTTGCACGCTTTGTATTTACAATGGATTAGATGGAAAAGGTTGCAGGAGGTTTAATATGAGATTTATGACCTTCTGAATCCATGACCTCCGACCTTCCGCGTATCTAACACACACACACACACACACACACACACACACACACACACACACACACACACACACATACATACACTAACTCCATTCTCTCTCTCTCTTGTCTTTCTCTCTGCTTCTCTTCTTCTATTTTTCTTTGTTGCATCTCCCACGCTCGATTTTCCCGAGCGCTTCCCTCGATTATTTCCCAGGAGTTTCCAGAGCTAATGTCGTGACGAGGACGAAGAGAGCTAAAGTTTAATTAGAGGAGCCATCCTCTCGAGGAGCCTCGCTGGACGAGGATATCATATCAGCAACAGTTGGCTGGCAACTAATTCGAGGTAATACGAGCTGCCTGACCAAAAAGATCGGCCTCTCGAAATCACTTCTAGTTCCTCTTTTTTTATCTTCATCGAGTGAACAAATTTGTACTTGCGCTGCGAAAAAAAGCACAGAGAATTGCCATACAGGTGACAACAATTAGTAAATAAGCGATAAAAAGATTAAAAGTGTTTTGCTATTAATCCTGTGTTTGAACTACAAAAAAGTTTCTTTTTTTAATATCGTAAATAAGTCCTTATCTTAA
>NW_017259336.1:1388464-1403063 GCF_001594045.1 Atta colombica | reverse complement strand
CAAATTACGATGATCAATAAATCTCATAAATATCGAAGTATAACATTTTATATATATATATATATATACATACACACACACATACAAATGTTTCTCCTAGTTGGAAACGCCATTATTCGCCGGTAGCTCGGAATCAATGTGTAACATCTCCCTCTCGGGTAGTTTTACAATGTCATTTTAGACTTTCCTTAATATTTTCTACAATAAGATATTAATCATAAAAAAAAAGACTTTATCACGAACACTCTCGCCAGTCTGGAGAAATCTTTTTCGGAAGAGAAACGATCGAGAGAGATATGCGACTACAACGACGCTAAATAATCCCGTGAGTCCCTTCGTCTAATTATATTTCTTTCCATTACAACTCGAAATTGCAACCGCACAAGATTGTGATAGCTATGTATTGTAATAGCTGTTGTTTCTTCCTCTCTCAAGGCATTCAGTGCTTAATTTAAGATTTTCGGCTGACTAATTAATTTCATTCCAGCGAATCCGCATCGTCACGATTCTATTATCTCCTCTTTCCGCGTGATGAAGTTAAAATTACCTTTGTTAAATACAGTCAATATTCAACCGCCAATCATAAATTCTATTCATGCGCCAAATATCGATTTACTCGCAATTATTATATCTGTCAAAGATTACGTTTCGCAAATGAAAAGAAATGATCTTAAATTAAAGACAACATAATTTATAAACGTTATTTTAATCACAACGTCATGTTTGAGATAGATCTCACAAATTACAGATTCGCCTTATGCTAAACTTTTCAATCACATTGAGCGTAATTGATCAGTTATAGAAATCGATCAATAGAAATTGGATCACGCACGTCAGAGTAACACTTAAATGTTATAGTCGGTATTTCGGTGTTATCGTGTGCAATATATTTTCCAGTATACGAAAGGAACATATGTATTTTTAGTTCTTTCGTATCGTCACTACGACTGATCCTCCCACGTCTTCAAATTGCGTAGGACCACGGAATACACATTGATAACAGCATTTCCAACTTCATCATGATGATGCAAATAACGCGACAGCTTTCGCATGTGTCACGCAACATTGTAACTGAACTTACGTTGCTCCAATGAGGACAACCTAATTGTTCGCAAAAGTAAACTTTGCTCGCGCGAATTAACTAGAGGAGCACATGCTCGTCACAACCTTGGCTGAATTCCACGATCACGAAACGAACATAACACTTATTATGCTTATTGAGCAAATGCAAATATACAGTTCACATCCACGCTTCTCATTTACATAACGAATTACATCTACGTCAGAGGAAACTGATTGTATGTGCGAAAAACTTGATAATAAAAAAGTGTGACATTAGAAATCGAAAATAAAATTAAAGAATAATCAGGCTCTCAATATTTAAAATTAAATTAGCTAAAACAAGGCCAATGAGAGCGATATCGTAGTTATTGAACAGTATGATATTTTAATGATTAATTTATATAAACAGTTTCGAAGGTACATACTTCATATATATTATATATTGAATTTTCGAATGTTTGGCTTATTTTAAGCCATCTTCAATGATTCATTGATTGAGAAAAAACGATGTACACTCTCAATGAATGTGAATTTTAAACTTTTAGGTTGAGAATATTTTATCTTAATCATTGTGTGGTGAATAGCACTTTACCGGTAAAAAGCAATGATCTCATCGGAGTTTGACAATCTCGTGTGCTCCTTTTAAAGGGATGAGCATTGTCTGTTTTACCGAGAAAAATATATTTTTGATCCATACTAATTACTTCGTTTCAGAGAATTAAAGTTCCTTTTCCACGATTACATAAGATACATATATTGGGAGTACAAATTAGTTCGGTCCGTTTCTAAAGATAGCTCCAGCTGTTGTGAATGGTTCATAGTGACAGCTGATTTTGGCGGTTTAGAGAGGTTAAATCTGCTAATAATATTCAGTTTATATCGTTTTGAGTTTTATACAAAAACCTTGATTTTTATTGTATTTGAAGTGTCGAATTTTGTGTTAATCAAGCAGTATTTGGGAGATTTTGATTTTCTGCTTTATTTGGAAGAAAAGTGCGGCTGAAGCCCATCGGATCTTGTTTATGATGACACTGCTCCAACTGATAAATCATGTAGGGAATGGTTTCGACATTTCAAGGATGGAGATTTCAGCGTTGAAGACAAGCCTCGCTCTGGACAGCCAAAAAAATTCGAAGACAAAGAATTAGAGGCATTATTCGAAGAAAATCAGAGTCAAACGCAAGGAGCTTCCAGAATCATTGGGGGGTAACTCAACAAGCTATTTCTGTATGATTGAGAGTCATGGGACTGATTTAAAAACAAGGAAATTGGGTGCCTTATGAACTGAAACCGAGAGACGTTGAAAGGCGATTTTTCACTTGCGAATAGCTGATTCAAAGACAACAGAGAAAATCGGATTGTGACTGGAGATGAGAAGTGGATATTCTAAACAACCCCAAGAAGAAAAAATACTACGCTAAGCCCGGTCAATCGTTGCCATCGACCTCAACATCAACACCACGGCCGAACATTCATGGTTCGAAGGATCATGTATCTGGTGAGACCAAAAGGGTCTTGTTTACTATGAGCTGCTGAAACTTGGTGATTCCATTACGGGCGATCGGTATTGGCTACAATTGATTCGTTTGAGCCGTGCATTGCGAGAAAAACGACCGGAATACGAGCAAAGACATGATAAAGTTATTCTTCTTCATGATAGCTCGGCCTCATGTCGTTAAAGTCGTAAAAAAATATTTGGAAACACTCAAATGGGGGGATGTTTTACCACACCCGCCGTATTCTCCGGACATTGCTCCTTCTGATTACTGGTTGTTCCAAAGGATGCAGCAAGTCACCGGTTCACTTCTTTCACAGAAATCGAAAATTGGATCGCCTTCAAAGACGAGTCATTTTTTCGAGATGGAATTCGAAAATTGCCTGAGAGAATGGGAAAAAGTAGTAGGCAGCGATGGACAATACTTTAATTGATCTGTTCATTCATTTTGTTTTGAAATAAATGCACAAAAAAACGGACCGAATTAATTTGTACTCCCAATATTAATGTATTTGACTTTGATATATTTTATATCCAATGTAAGAAAATATAAAGAAATTACAGACTTTTTTATCCATTTTTTCCTCAATATCCTAGTTACTTCAATTTTCTACTAGACAAAGCCTAATGTAATGATGTCAATTAATCAAACATTTACTTCATAAAAAGGTTATGTGCTCGAAAGAAAAACAGAAGAGTAAAATAAATTAATGAATATATGTAAATCATTAAAATTAAAAAGTTTAGAAGTCTAAATAAAAATATTTTATAGAGTTTTCGAATACAGTGAGGCTGAACTCAATCGACAAAAAGCGGATAATCCATAAGTACCACATTAATTTTTATGCTCTTAGCATTACAACACTCACTTAATTTCTTACAAGAAGTGGTTAAAATTGTAAAATGCCAAATGGGATGAATCATAATTCATTCGAAAGGAGAGATTGTGTATACTAATATTATAAAATGGTGGAGGAGCTTTTGATTCTAAAAAAACTGTAGTTAAAGTTGAGCATCTGATGAGTTGTACGATAAGGGCTTAAGAATGTGCGTCAGTAAGTAAAAGTGACCTTACACGGTCAATAATACTGCGCAATAATTCGATCAGTAATATTGGCAGTATGCATCAATATTTTTACAATCTTGCACGATCAGCATTATTGACAATTTATTTCACTTTAGTTTTACGTACATTATCTATTGCACTGTGACATACTGTGACGTGGATCCTAAAAAAAAAATAATATTGATTCTCGAAAATCAAAATCCAGGTTATCGTCAGTATTCTATGTTAATATTAACCACACATAATCAGTAATACTATCAGAATTTAATACTAACAGTATTATTACTAACATTAATACTAACAGTATTATCTATGTAGAATCACTTCAAAAAAGCGGCGTAACTAAATGGACTGAAATGCATGGCTGTACTTTTTCTTATCCGGTCAACGGGGAAAGTTCGAATTTCTCGCAGTCTTATAATTTTTAACAATTATATTTTATAATGTAATTTATTTTTCTTACCCTCTTTTAAATAAAAATATTCATTTTTGCTATACATAACAATAAATAACAAGATTTCTTGAAATTTCAATTATTTATTATAAAATTTGAACATTGTTGTACAATTGGATGAAAAACATTTAAAACATACGACGCACATAATTAATTTTACAGAAAAAAAATTATACAATTACTCCGATTACTCACTGCAGCTGATCTGTAGGGATTATGAATAAAAAATAATTTATTTATAAAATGTTCATAGTGTGTATTCATTCAATGTGTTTTAAACGTTGATTTCATACATAACATTGTACAGCAATGTCCAAATTTTATAATAATAATTAAAAAATCTTGTTATTTATTATTGTATATAATAAAAAGTACAATTATTAGTATTTTCATTTAAAAGAAAAGAAGAACAATTAATAACATTATAAAATATGATTGTTACTTAAAAAAAATTAACACTGCAACTCGAACTCTCTCGGATAAGAAAAAATATAATCAAGCATCTCAATTCGCTCAGCTATAAGTCGCTTCCTTGTTTACCGACGTATAGTCCCAATACTTATACAGTTGATCAGATGTCCAACGATTTTCTCTCTTTACGATTTTCTCAGAATCAGAAGCCCATCCATCCTTTTACAATGTTAGTACATGTAATCTAACTGCTCCTCTTTCGTATGAGCTATGGCTCATCCCATTTAACACTTTACAATTCCTAGCATCTCATTAATTTTGTTACAAAGATAAATTATACTTTGATTTTTACACAAATTAAATATTAATTTGATTAAAAATAATGTATACGAATGCAGTAAAACCTCGATTATCCGATATCACAATTATTTGCCTATGCATTATTTGAACCCCGATTATCCGACACCAATTTTTTGCATTTATAATAACCTAAAATAATCGGAAGAAAAAATTGAAAGCACTTAATTCTCGTTATCTGAGAATTAGCAGAATATAAAAATAAATTGTAAATGATATAACATTGACATTGTTTATTTCTCTATTTATCCGTTGTATACACACACACACACACACACACACACACACACACACACACACACACACACACACACACACACACACACACACACACACACACACACACTCGTATTACGAATGAAGTCCGCATGGTGTGTAGTGTTGCACAACATGATGTGTCAATGATATTACATGTTTATTTCGTAGATGACTAAATAAAGTAAAGGCCGAAAATATTAATTTTAGAAATAACGGCAGCAATTCGGAAAGATAAAAATTTTAAACTCTAGGATTGTATAAAATACCGATCGAGCTACTAAAATTGTTGACAATAAAAAAATAGATAAAAGAAATAGCGAAGTTAACAATGATATTCAATCATATCGATCAAGAGAGATCCTCCGAGAATGGTTTCAATCGACATTCATGCCTCTATCAAAGAAATGTAAGCCGAGCATATGTGTTGATTTTTGTCTAATCAGCTTAATGAATCTGAAGATTCTATTAAAAGTAATACAAGGAAGTCCGTTGTGAGAACATTTGAACGCCTCACAATTCAGTTTTCAGAATGGTCTTAGAACAAAGGAAGAACTGTTCTATATGAATGTATTGATGCAAAAATGCAAGGAATCAGCTTACATCTTTTTTATTGATTTCGAAAAGACTTTTGAGTGCAACATAAAGTTCTACTGTACATAAATATATTTGTATATATTTTTAAATGTTCTTTTAGTTCATTTCGAACAGATTACGCTAAATTATAAAGAACTCGAGAAGATGAATTCTTTTCAAGTTCAACGGATCAGTCGTGCTATCTGGAATGCTTTTTTAAAGAAGAAGAATCCTCGTAAATTCCTCCACGTACATGTCGAAACAACGTTCATTTCTCGTATACAAGATTGGACCAAATTATCCAGGACATCGTGTCAAGATCAATCCAACAAATCAACAGATCTAGCGTCTAGCATGAATTGTTCGCCGTCTAAACTTGACACAACGATTTGTCACATACATTACAAATGTCGCGCCTGCATCTGCCACATTGACAGACAGCGATGGTTAACAGTGTATATTTGCGTAAATTGCCGTTGGCCACGAAATGATAGCTGTCCTATTCGAGCGTGCATATCAACGTTAAAATCTATTTCTAGCCAAATGATGTACACAATGTATTCAATCTGTATGTTAGGAAATGAGAATTAAACAAGCGCATCTATCAGTTGAGAATAGAAATTATCTATTTAAAGAACTTCACAAAATTACTCTTGTAATAATCAATAAAACTAAATCTTTCTTTTTAATTATAAGAATAAGGTCGGCAACACAGAACTCTGTAAATATTAAATAAAAATATAATTTACGTAAAAGTATTGCTTGACCTTTGCATGTTAAAATATTTTTAATCTCGTGTAATTAATATATAAAATTGGTGACTGCGTATAAAAAATGTTTAAAATTAATTGAGGCTCAATGATGGTTTTATAGAAACATTTCAGCCAAAATCATCGTGTCAAGAATTATTCCATTTACGTAAACTTTAGTGCAAAGGTCAATTTTTTCCGGTTTAGAAACGCTCTCATCCGTACGCGGCAGCTGGTAAATCGGATCGATGAACGGCATCGAGTAACTCAAATGCTTCCTCTTCATCGCACTGACTTTTCAAGCTACTTTTAGAGCTTGGAACTATTCTCGTAATACTATTTAGCAGCTTCGGCACGTAGCGTCGATGCTGTAACAGCACGACGCACACACGGAGTCATGCTACGCATTCAAGATTTTTTTCACATTTACATAATTACGATGTGAAAAGGAGCATACGCTTGAGAAACGATGGCTTTTTATAATTACATCGTGAAGGGGATCGATTAATTACGTATCGGAAGTCCAACAAAATAATTATTTGAGAATTTATATGAGAACAATTTAATCTCTTTGCCTTGCAAATTATCGATATTAACATAATATCTTCAATAACATTTTATCTTCACACACATATAAAATGACTTATATTATGCAACGATTACATCAAAGTTGCATTTTTTATTGAAATACTGCTTATATTTTTCGACTTATGATGATAAATAGTAGTTGCTGCATTAGTAATTGCTCTATAATGTAACTGAATAGTACAACAATTTAATTAAATATTATTTTTATCTACAATTTAATTAAATATTATTTTTACAATCAAAAATACGTAACATGTGTTTAAATGTTAAACTAATTTTAGAAACATTAGTAACATTTAATGTATCAAATTGGTATATATGTACGATAGTATTGAAAGAAAGAAAAATCAATATTACAAACGAAAAAGAATTTATATTGCGGTTTGCGGTGCACTTCCGCTAAAAATAACAAATTCCAGAATTCCATTTCTTCAGGGATTCATCAGAAATGGACTATTAATTAAAGCGATTGTCCGTCGAGGACAATAAACAATATTACGCGTTGTATATTTAACAAATATCGTCATTAGCATACGGAAATACGTGGTCGTGATTCAAATGTGTGAATAATTCCTGCGCGTTGTAGAGAAGTTCCGGCCTATGAGCAAGTGAACGAACGAATGTAGGGAGAACAACGACGATTGTTTCGCGGCCTCGAGCGCGTAAATGACGTGGGAACGATCGATTATCGAGCTGTTTGCCACAACAAATATGCGTAATGCCAATTCTGTGGCGTATCCTGATATCGTCGTTATTGTTCGTATTCGCATGCGTGCCTCCAACGAGGCATTCGACACAACAACAAAGTTTCTAAAACTGTTTATGTTTTTGCGTGTGGTTCCTCTATAGATACGCGATAATATCGACGTGTACGAATGGAAGATTTTCTCACTTTTGGAATGAGATTCACTCCAAAAAAGGAGTGAGATTTCTTTTCTTTGGAATTTCATTCCAAAACACTGCCACTCTTGTTAGAGTGCAAATTTTTCACTTTTTTTTTAATAATGGCATAGTATTTTAACTCTTTTGGGGTGAGATTTCACTCCAGGAAATTTAAAGAGTACAAGCTTCGTTTTTGAGTCGCGCTTAAATATTGATAATTTAATTGATAATTAATTATTAATACATTCAAGATTGCACGTTAACAATGTATCAAAAATTCAAAATATTTTATACATCAAAAATTCGGTAGATCCCGGATGTTTTTATATACGCACAGGCTTCAATGTATTTGGAGTTCGTGAGAATCCCAACTTGTACATCACATTGCTCCAATAATGACATGCTAGCTAAAATATCAAATTTTAACACGGTGTACTCAGCGACAACTTTCTGACAAGTAATGCATGCGCTCGATCAAAGAAATTTAGTTCTGACGTTCAAAGATAAGCGAGATGTATTCTATTAAGAAACGAGGGCAACCGACCGGTTTAAAAGCGTGTCGAGTAAATCGATCCTAGAAAGATGGATAAGTTTTTGAATTATGTAGAGAGAATAAACTTGAATTTGACTTTTGAGCAAATCTCTGATAGAGAAGTTCACAGAGAATCAATGATTGACCGGAAAAAAAGTTTTCATTCGCCTATCCAAACATTCTCTTTGATTTTAAATCATTGATATTCAAGAAAATAATTGCCGGTGTATTATTTACATTTGTTAAAATAAATATAATTACTATAATTATAATATAATTCTAATTATTAAATATAAGCGATTAGATTTCAGTATAGCGATGAATTTCATTTTCAATGTTCTATAAAAAAAATCAAGCTTTACGACAATCGTCTCATCTTCATTTATTAAACAAAAATGTAAAAATTATTTTCCTATTTAACAACAAAATTTGCAGTGTACTGAAATTGAATCGATATAAACCTTATAAATAATCACATGGAACAGATACGTTATCAGCACATAATATTTGATCAAACTTATCGTTAATTTAATTTAATTTAATCCTCAGACTGACTATTTTATATAACGAAAATGTCTGAAAACAGATATTTTCACGTTAAACACGACTTCACTTTTTGTCCGCGAAATATAATCAAGTTTACTGGTAGCAGCTCCGATGATGTATGTATGTAGAGAGATGGGATAAAAGAAATGGGATAAATATATAATACAAAGTGATAAATTAAACTCACTCTCATCGGTCTGCGGCGCGGAGAGAATGGCGCTGTGCTTTTTCTTCACATCTTCCACGTTTGTCTGGATCCTGTCTATCATTTCGCGGATCTCCTCCACCTGTGGAAAAACACACGTCAGGAGTTAAAAATTGTCAAATTTATTTGTGTTTCGCAAAATCAATATTACAAATTGACAAATTTTTGCGTATTTATTAATCAAGTTCTTCTGAAAGAATATGATATAAAGTTTAAAAATCTTGACGTCATGTTAGTCTAAATTGACATTTTGTTTGAAATATATCTTTCAAAATTGAGCTTGAGCAACTTTGGATAAGAATTAAAATATAAGATCTAAATATCTCAAGATTTTTTAATGTTACAGTCTTTAAAAATAATTTATTATTGACTCCTAATATCTCTGATTATTGTATGTACAGTATATAATAAAACATAAATTTAAAAATTATACAAAAACACACATTTCCGAAATTAATATTTCATTAATTTCAATAATATAAAAATATTATCTTTAATCAAAACAATTAACTCATTAAAAGATTAATGAGTAAATAAATATTCAATTACATTGCTGATAAAAGTGGTCCATTTAAATAGACATGATCAATACTACATCGAATACTACTCTACTTAAGTAGTATATAAGAACGAGTGGCGCTCGTAGTACAAGTAGTACAAATCGCGTTTAGTCAGACGACCGCATATATTAGATGTAGTAAAAAGAAATCCATTATTTTTGCATGAAATTGAATGGAAAAATAATGGATTTCTTTTTACACCTAATATATTGCTCTTAAGTCTACACATAATTTTTAAGACTTTAAGAAAAAATATGAAAAAATATTAAAATTCACAAAAAATTTAGAATATTTGTATCTAAATATTTAAAAATAATTATTTTTAATTATTATTAAAAATAATTATCTAAATATTTAAAAATAAAAATGATTAAAGTATCCTTTAATATAAATTAGAAATCCTCTTAATAAATTAAAGGTTTCGTTAACGACAAAGTCTGCAATCGCCACAAGCAATTTGTTTTGTCAAAACAAAAGTAAGAAAAAAGGATATTGCATATGTCTCTTTTCATATCGTCTCTTTTTATATATGTTATTTCATTCCAATTTATATTATCTTACTCGTTTTAATTTACTGAATTTGGACAAAAACGATAGGCCAATGAAAAATTTGTCATCTTTTGAATCTGTCTCTAGAGTTATAGTATTAGAATCCCTAAGTGATATAAATCAATAAATGTATCGACATACACTAATTCCCATGCACAATTATTTTAACAACAATTAAACTAAAATATCTATATAAAAGTGCTACAATAAAGGATGACATGTAATGACCTTAAAGTAAATAAATGTCATTCCATTTATCGATGTAAAAAAATGATGTATATAAATCTATGTAAATCTGGAATGATCTATGTAAAGCCGACTTAAAAAAAAAATTTTTTAATATACATTAAATTAAACTTGGTTTATACTCGTTTGTACCACTTTTCTTTTCATTTGTACTTCAAGGGATTCAAAATTATAAAGTTGAAAAAAATACCAGCATTCCACTTTGAGACATTTTAAATCTGTAAATGGTGCTGTTTCGGAATTGTTTGTATCCGTTTGTACCATCACCAGTTTCATTTGTATTTTTAAGGAAGTAATTGTATCGAATTTTCAAAACAAGGGTGAGAGCTAATTTCGCCATTTTCTAAAATATTTTAATTTTGTACTGTTTTGTCATGTGCTGTTTTGCCATGGCTCGAGCGGCGTGTTTGCCAGGCAATTTCCACTCTGCGCATTGAACGATCGATAAGTGTATATTAGACACTTGACAATAGTAGACCAAATTACGGGGGCAATAGTAAGGCAAATTACGCGTTTATTCGGTTATTTTTAAAAATTAATATCTCGTTTATTTATTACTATTGCGAAAATTACAAAATGATAGAAGACTTTTCGATTCAATTCAGTGCCCTCTACCTGCTCACGAGAAGTGATTCCGTAGGTCGGGGACACTATGTATACATATACATGTATACATTATGTATATATACATATATACATATATACAGAATGTCCTGAATTTAATAGCCAAACTTCAGAAGCGTGTAGAGAATTATCGCATATGAATTACAAATGCGACCCAAAAGTAAAATCCACGTTTGAAAAAAATATGTGTGCAATACATTTACAAGAAATTGCATCTTGTTTCTCAAACAGGTATATTTACGCGAATAAAAACAAGCTTGCAAGACGCGATCAATAAAATACGAAAGCCTCGTTTAAAGATTCTGGCGCGGAATTTTTACGAAATACTGTTTCGCCAGAGTTTCATAGAATTTTATACAGAGTGTTCCGTTATCTTACGATATTTATATCTATAAAAAAAGCGAAAGGAGGAACTGTGCATTATCCTTAAGACCGATATAATCTTGCTGATACGGGTTTAACCTACTTCTACTTTTTTTTTACTGTATTCTTTTATACTTTCGATCACTTCACAGCGTGGAAATGAATATGTAGAAGCAACAAACTTAATCACTTACCTCCGCGAAAAATTCCGTCATGAAGTCATCCGGCGCCCCGACGTTGACGGACACATCGTCCGCCACATCGTCATCGTCCGACTGGGCCTGTACAAGAAATACAATCATTTATTAGAAACAGGATACTACAGTAATTTCTAGATTTAAAAATACTTTTTTATGACTAATATAACAACAAACTAATAAACAATTTAAAAACCTTATTTAATTATATTAAATAATATATTTAAATCATATTTAAGTAATGTAATTCTAGTTCATTAAAATAATAATCTATAATTCCGTATTTCTATCTTATACTTCTTACTATATACTTGTTTATATAACTTAAAAATGTTCATTTATAATAGCAGCGTAATGGCTGAGATTTTCAGATATGTAAGAAGTTTAATAATTAAACAATAAGAATCTTATTGAACCATATATGTGAATACACAATTAATAGAAAATAAAGCCCATAACGGTCGAAGCTCTTTAGTACTTAAATAATTCGATGTGACTTTATGAAACTATGAAACCTGTCATCGAATCCTGTCAAATTATGTTGATTTTTTTGGTAAAAAAACATAATTGCTTTAAAAAGAATATATAAGCAAAATGGATAATTTTTTAAATTAGTAACTATGCATTTCTTTACACCAATTGATTTATCTCATCTTGTTTATAAAAATATTAAGGTACGATTATAAAAAAATTAACGCAGTATACGAGGTATTTAATATTTCAATGCCAGATTAAAGTATAAAATATCTCGTAAACTACTGATGTATCTCCTTAATATTTTTATATGCAGAATAATTAAAGGAATCATATTATGTAAAAAAAATTACATAATTCTATTTAAAAAAATAAAGGTAAAGCCTTAAAATCTTAGAAACACGTACACTTAAAGAAGATCTATCTACTCATTAAAAAATGTACCCTCTCAAAACAAAGTAAATTCCACTTGAAATATTTTTTTGGAATAACGAATAATTTGAAAGATAAATGCATTTGAAGATTCAACTAGGACACTTTGTGTGTGCATGAGAATTAGTGAGCTCTATCATAACTGGAACTTTCCCTGTACTAAACTATAGAAAACTGCAGCCCAACAGAGAAAAGGAACAGCAATATTGATCTTTCTGACTCTTTTCTATATACTTATGGCAGTAAAATAGCATTAATCAATCAGCAAATTCCTGACAAAGAAAACAGTACCAACTTTACATTAGAGTGTCCTTGTTTAGAAATTGAGGCACCCTTACTCGATGGCTCGCTTCAGCATGTTATATTATAGAACTCTTATATTACCTCTTTATTATCTATTATAGAACTCACTGGTGAGAGTACATGAACTTAAACAAGACGCTGCCATCAAATATAATACAATGAAGTCGATAATCTAGATATAGAAGTCTGTGTGTAAAAGCATAAAAACAGAAATATATACATGATTATAAAGGCAGGTTTCATCTGCGATTGCATATATATATTGCGTGTACTTAATCTCTGATTTCTCTCCTTGATAACGGTGACTTCTCACGTAATATCGTGATATAATCGATTTCATTCGAGTAATGATGATCATGCTCTCGATAGCATAATCTCGTGCGTTGAAATTATCATTATACAACAAATTATCATTATAATATACAGATCTAAATTAGGAAATATCATTTTATTTTAAGCAAAAATAAAATGATATTTAATAAAATAATTAAAAGCGAAATCGCTTTTACTTATTTTCTTACAATTTTTTTACAATTTATTAACTGAAACTTTTACAAATTTCAGACAAAATTATGACGATTTCATTTATAAAATTCATAATCATTTACAGAAAGAAAATTATGATATGAAATCTTGTATTTGTAATTAAAATATTTTAAATATCATTAATGTGAAATAATAAAAAGTAATAAAGGCTGTGGGAATCAACGCAGTTATTAGTACAATTATCTTATATTTATTTAGTTAATTCATAAACCTTGTGATTTCGATGAACGCAATACAATAGAATTGATATTTCGACTTCTCTTTGAATCATCCTCAGAATGAGTTATCCATTATTGTTCCGTAATCAAATTCTTCATATAATGTGTAACTTTCCCAACAATTAACAAACTATTGGAATCACTGAAACCGAATACGAATTGGAGAAACACACAATACATTGGCAATTACAATTATTTTTTTTTAAATATTCCTCCTACACTCATTCAAGTGCCGCACTCTATTATACAAATAAAAATACATAGATAACAAAAATTTTTTCGTAGCAGACAATCATACTGATAAATGATGATAAATTTCGAGAATATACGTGCAGTATATGTCTTGACACAACGGTTTCTAAATGAAGACTCATTAATGTGAATCACATTACATTTTTATATTATCTTATTTTATCTCGTCTTTCGTCTTATCTCATTTCATTATATATTTTTTTTTGTATGTAGATATATAGACTGTTATCAATTAATCTTAAGAAAATCAACTATTTAAACCAACTATTTTATCGTCTACATTGAACAATTTTATTCAATGAATAAAGATTAATTAAATCAGTAATTGAATTATTATAACTTATTCATATTTATTTTAACAATTTATTTTTATTACAAATATAAAATAAGAAAATAGGAAACAAATTTAAAGAAATAAATTTCGCATTGTTTTCAGAAAAAAATCAAGTTTGGAAAAATGTGAAAGAATTGTTCATATATAATATTTTTTTTAATTATATATAAAATTATGCATAGTTATGTTATGAGTAATTTTTTTTACAATTCTCCTTGTAACTTGATTTTTTTCTAAAAATAATGTGAAAATTATCTCTTTAACTACTTTTTATTATTATTATTATTTTTAGTACACTAAAGTAATTTTACAAAAGAAAGAAG
>NW_017259336.1:1379696-1388408 GCF_001594045.1 Atta colombica | reverse complement strand
ATATATCATATATATAAAAAATATTTTTTTATTAGATAAATTAAATTACAATAGTTAAATTTTTTCAATTTACAGTAACGCGTTTTAAAACTGCACGATAATTTTAAATGATTGTAACTTTACGTAAATTTAATCTTAGTATAAATTAATACATATTGCATCTCACAATTCGTAAAATGTTACAAAATTACTTTTTATTGCTTCTCCGATTTCATTGCTACCTGCTTTCTCAACTCAACTCATGGCATACAAGATAACGTTGAGTCATAAATTATGAAGGTATTAGATGATTATATCTCATATTTTTCGGTTCCTAGTGAAACTATCTCAAACTTGAATATACTCGAAAGCACTCTAAAGTTCTGCATGGAGATAAAAAATCGTATTATTTTTTTTTTTTAGTATCCTCCTTTCTAGTTGCTGATGACTTCTTTTGTCAATTTAGACACAAAGAACTTTAATTAAATATTTCCCATTCATATGTGTTTAATCTCGTCAATCGATTTTCACTTAATATTATCTAAAAAGAAATAGTTCATCAACACTATTAAAATATAACCTTCCTATAACGAATGTATAACGCAGAAAACGTAATTGACTGATCGCTCGCGGGAAAATTTCTTTCATTACCGACAGCCATAGCGAACCACTGAGTTTTCTTTCATTATAAGTTTAATGCTGTTATGAAAATGGAATGGAAATTCTACGGAACAAAGAATCTACAGAATGTCATTACGTTCCTCGCAGAAGATTTAAAATAAATATTAATCAAAGTTAGAGAATATTATATAATATTAAAAATTTTTTAACATTTTTATACTCTCGAATACTTTAGAAAACAAAAGTAATAAATCTCTCGTACAGGAAACTAAAGAAAAATGTTAATCCAATATATTACGCAATTTTATAAAAAAAATATATATATATCAATCTATGTCATTTTTTCACTCAATAAATTACATTTTATTCTTGTTCTTCATTTCATTCATTAAATATGTATGAAGGACAAAATACAAAATAAAATAAAAGATAAATAAAACTCAACGTTCTTGAAGAAATTATAAAATCGGTCAATGCGTATCAATTTATATATGTAATCTGCATTTATATTACAATAATATGCATAAAATAAAAACCCATGATGTATAATGTACAAATTTTATAAAATTAAATGTACGTTTTTATTGAGAAACATTTATACTTTAGAATATACATAATTCTTCTCACGGCATAAACGAATACCATGCTTGTCAAATTCACGACTGTGCTCGTTCTCGATCGCCCTAGTTGTCGTTGAGGCTCTATGTGCGCTTAATCGATATGGTACTCGCATACAATTAAGAAACGATTACAGATACCGCGCGCACGGTAACGCGATGCTACAAAAGAGCTCAAGAGCGTACGTCGTTCGTGTCATTTCCCCAATCAATATCGCGTTTCCATACGGGTTAGATTTTTCACGATAAATTTCTTTCGTGTAAATATTGAGCAACTGAATGGAGGATATTTTGAAGGATATTTTGATCCGATAATGACGATACATCAACGATGAACAAAATAATGATGTTATCCAACAAAGTTTAGCGCAACCAAACATAAATCATTATGCATTTTTACATCAGCGATGATTGAAACCAGCGTAATTCTGATAAAAATTGATGGTTTCAATGCTATAGATATAAACATGAGCTATATTTATTCTTATAAATTATTATTATACATAAATTATTATTATAACAATGTAAACATTTTCTCGTAAAATATACCTTGTCCATATATCTATAACAATTTCATATTTATCGACGGTTTCCAGCCAATTTTCAAGCAAGTTTAATTACAAAAAGTATTTAATTGCCAATCTACATTTTTCAATAGCCAAAATATATAAAATTTTTGTAACATTTATGTAACATTCTCTGATAATTCAAGATAAATTTTATTAATATAATTTGAAATTTCATAGCTCGGATTTCTCACAAACCCTCACTAAAAATTAATATAATTTTAACATTTCATTGTAACTTTTTTGCAGTTATGTATGTTCAATTATACATACATATTTAGATGCTATCACAACGTAATTTTCACACGATCGAGCAGCGTTCTCATTTCGATTTGTGCTGCGATAAGACTGAATTTCAGACTGGGTTAGCTATCCTAGTTTAGCGATTCGCTTATCCTTTTCTGGATTGTATAATGCTACATTGAAAAAAATATTTGTGTAAAATTATATGATTATACTAGATTTTTTCTGACTTAGCATAATCATGTAATATTGCAGCACATGAAAAATAACAGATTAAATAATTTCACGTGTAATATATATTTTCGGGATTCCATTGAACATGGAATTTTACATATAAAATAATAGATTTAATAAATAAAATATAATATCAATAAATTAGGATATATAGGATTATTTCATTTGTGCGTTTTTGTTATACAATAAATTTTTCAAGTCTGTTGATTGGCTATAAGATAGAGAGATTCGAAGATCTCTCTTCTGTCCTGCACACATTTATCATACAACAAAAACGCACAAATAACATATATAACTGTATTATAAGCACAGTAATTACTGAAAAAAATTATTTATATTAGAAAACGGAGGGATAATTTATGCATAGCTTTTGCACGATAAATATTTTGATATAATAAAAGTTGTGATATAATAAAATGATATAATAAAAGTAATGTCCTAATGTTCTAATGAGTACAACGTGTATGATATTATTTTACAAAATTATTTTATACAAATTATTTCGGTTTAAAATTTGACGGGCGACTATTACCTTTTCAGTTTCGGCCCTGCGATGATACTAACTTCTGACTCTCCATATTAACGATTGACATGATCAGATAAAAACATGTTATATGTCAATCATCAACGCGAAAGTCAGCCACATCGCAGGGCCGAAACTGAAAAGGTATAGTAGTTGCCCGCCAAACTTTAAATCAAAATAACTTGCTTAATTTGTAAAATAATTTTGTTATATCGTTGTAATGATATTACTCGTTAAAATGGACACTACAACTTTTATTATATCGAAATATTTATCGTACAAAAGTTATACATGCCTCAGTTCTCCAACATAAATAATTTTTTTCAGTACTGCGCTTACATTAAAGTTTAGTTAGAGCCATTTAATTTGATATTATATTTTTTAGATCTATCTTTGTTAATTTATGAGATAAGAGATAAAAAGGGATAGTTATTTATATGCTAACATCTTGTACAGGTTATATACAACGTATCGTGATATCATGGATCAATTGATAAAGCCCATAATTTTCTCCAATAGCACCGATTTTTAAACAACACAAATAATTCACTACATTTTTTCGAACGTATAGAATACATAGCAAAGATGTGAAGTGATTTGAGGCGATTAACACTCGAGTCGCTATGTAAACTGTAAGCTTGTAGTAGAGGTAACCTTCACGAGCGAAATTATCGAAAGAGTAAATGCGTGCTGTCGAGTCAAATAAGAATGAATTGTTATTTGGAAATTTGGTAGATGCAACCTATATAATATATATATTGGTTAACAGAAACCTTGACAACGAACATAAAAGATTATTAAACACATTCTAGAACAAATTAAAGACGTGACAATTGTAATAAAATTCGTCATCATTTTCGAGAAAGAATTATCTCATACTATGCGCGGAAAAATTTCTCACAATATGTATATTCACCACATCTCCTCATAAAGCCTCGATTATTTATAGAAGAGGCTTGAATTTTTTACATTTCTTACGCAAAATAGCGACGAAACGTCGCCGATGATATATAATAATAGCCGTGCAATGCAGATATCAATTTTTTGCATTAAAATGCAATTCGTATTTTACGTTGAAATATTATTCGGAGATTATTTATAATTACTAAAAAATGAGAAAAAGATAAATACAACACTGAGAGAAAAAAATAGTTGCAAGTACCACAATTTAATTATATTTTATGGTCATTTTTAGAAGCAACTATAAATTTATAATTGTTTTAATCACATTATAGATGCTTCAACATTAAATTATAATCATCACAACTATAACATGCATTTATGTTAATCATATTGCATGTTATAATATCTTACATATAACCAGGATTTGCATATAGCAAATTATACTATGAAATATTGTGATAACAAATTCAAACATTATTCAAAGTACAAGGATCATATACCTACATATAATGATTTACGGTTTATTATAATAAACTGTAGTCATATTAATAATATTCTTTTAAGTATAATCACATCAACACTCAGAGAAAAGTCGTATCAACTACTAGAAATTTGAAGATAAATAGCGCCTCAATTATGTATTATTATATAAAAATAATAAATAAATCATATGAACTAAAAATCAAACAAATGAATCAGGAACATAAAAGTTAACGCTGGATTGTGTGTGTAAAGAAATTTATATCTCTTATTCTACATAATAATAAACGTATAATTAGGTCATCTTCAGTATTACAAAATAAAATAGAGTTACGTATATATGATGTTATATTGCTGAAGTTTTTCTAATTACATTAATCTTACATTGATGCTATTTGCATACCACTCAGTGGTTAAATTGTATCTCAGCGGATCGACTATGAGAGCATATGATATGCGAGTGGTATCAAAAGTTGTAAAATTAATATATTAGAAAAACTTCGGCAATATAACATCATATATACATAATCCTATACATTAATTTTGTATTTTTGTACTGAAGATGACTTATTATAAGATCGAAACGTTTATTATTAATGTAGAATAAAAGATATAAATTTGTTTACGCACAGAATGTATTCAGGTTTTGTGCTTTTGTGATTCATTTGATTAATTTTATCATATAAAATCGTTATTTTTAGTATGAATTAAGAAGATATAGTATAATATTAATCATTTGTTACAAATGATTAATATTATTATATTTTCTAAGATATATATCTCTTCTTTGAGATATATATCTCTCATTTATTTTTGTCTCCGAAATTTGAACTCAATACTGCGCCTTTTATTATATGCCAAGTGATTTTCTTCTCAGGAGAAATTGAATTCCGTTGTGTTGCGTCCCTCTGGTGGGAGAGGCCTGTACTGCTCGTGGATGAGCGACTTTAGTAAATTTTTACAAATAGTAAATTTTTAGTTAAAAATATAATCAAATATAAACTTAATATACATTTAAAAATACTTGTTTCTTTAACTTTTCTTTACCATTATCGTTATCTAGTTATTATTATCATATAAATAATTGACGAATGTCAAGAAAATTATATTTTATACTAACTATAATATACTATCTAACTATAATTACGATTGCATTTACGATATAAAAATATAAAAAATCGTATCTTAATATTTTACTATATTAATAGTAATAAATAAATTTATTATATTGAAATTATCATAATTTATAGTACAATTTTTCCATATTTGAAAAAACTATACATATAAAGTTATTATTACTAACATTACAGCAATAATAAAAATGGATCTTCTAACTACGATTTTTTAATGATGGAATTATAATCACAAATACCAAATATTTTTTCTCAGTGAAGATAAAAGCAGATAAAAGCAGATAATGTAAAAAGGAGGATAATCTATCTACAGATGAGAGAATGGACATTTCGTTCGAATCAATCTGAATTTGAAAAATAGATTTAAAAATGTTGGTATTCGTTATTTTTGTACTTAATTCATTTCATCGCACTTCCATGATGTATTACATTATAATTACTTTGCATTACACATAATTCCTTTTAAATTAAATAAATCCTATAAACATATTTGTATGTCAAGCATCTTCTATAAAGAATCAAATGATGTAAAAAAAAACATCACAATTGTTACTTGTAAAAAATTTCAAACTGCAACATATTGTATTCCTATTATATTCAAAAGAAGCTACTTCTAAATATCGAAATATAGATCTAATCTATATCAATTTTGGATAGTACTTTTAAGAGAAAAATTCAAACAATTAATATTATTAATACGGTGACAATACGATAACAATAGCCAATGACAGAATCAAGAGAATTCGCTGAATAACGTCACATCGTGTCGGTCTGACTTTACGCCTACACCTACGTATTTTTCACCGAATAGTCCGAATACCGATTAATGAGTCATCAGCTAGCATGATATTCGATGCGTATCATACATCCTCCATTTGGAAAATTAAATGTATTGTAACTGAGAATACATAACGAAAAAGAAATCGGTCAAATAATTTCTACTTTCTCGTACTTATCATTATTACAATATCACGTAATAAACTATACCACATAAAACTGTTAGCAAACAATTAAAAAATTCTACTGTTTCTTCAGAGAGTATAATATTTATACTGTATCATATGTAGATATATTTGTCTAGATATAACTTGTAAAAGTCTTACAAGAAAAATTGTATGGTGATAATGAAAAAAATATTGTGGACAATATTTTAAATGTTTAAATATATGTATATAACATAGAATTCTAACAATTCGACAAAAATAATCTCTTCAAGATTTCCAATGAAGGATATCACACATATTTTACATGTCACTATTTATTTCCATTCATTCATCAGTGATGTTTATGATATTGCATGAATATCTTTATCCGATATCGGTGGATTTGTATTTTGATTCAATCGATATGCTTTCATGAAAAACACGAAGGAGTAAACTGCGTATTCGTCACGTCATCAACGATATCATTGACAAGTTGACGTAACAATAAATGATAGCGTTATCAATTAAAGCGTGAATCTTGGCGAATTTCGAAGCCGGCTCCACACAATGTGCTCGAATATTCGACAAGTGCAATCGCGCCGCATTTATGTGACGAATTTCGCTGCATTGTACTACGTGCGTAATCACGATTAAGCTTTTCATAGAGCGCGACATTCATTTCAGTTCGGAATATTCGTTGCGTTAATCTATTGAAGCTGACAAATAACAGACATGAATTTTTCGTCCACAAGTACTTTTTAATTCCGGTTCTACGACATGGTACGATAAATAATTGTCGAAAGTATTCCGATACAAGAAAGTTTCCTCAATTTGGAGCATGGAATAATGCAGTTTTCGTTGAAAGACCATTGGGAAACCTCCTCGATATAGGCATGCGATTAGTGGAGATTTAAACCGACCGTCAACTCAATGAATACAACTTCCGACACTACAAACATATACGAGCTTCTTAAAAGTGAAACTCTATGAAACAAGGTGTGCTCATAAAGCTGATCACCCGTTCTATTTTAATGAAATAATACGACGTTGACAAAAAGTAATCCAGTTAACTTCCGGAAGGTTGATACGTCCCATACCGATCGTGGCGTGAATGAACGTAGTCATCCTGCCAAACAACATCAGGGCTTTCGTCGAGGCAGACACGATATATTCTCATTGCCGATCTCACGATACGACAATGAGAATATATTCTCCATTCATCGGTGTGTCGCCAATAAATGACAAGGTCGGCCATAGTCGCCATGGACCCACCGGCTTGGTGGTCCGCGATGACAACGAACATTAGCATCGCGATATAATGACCGATGGTCATTCCGAGTGCGAACACCTGTCAGCTCTGATCGTCGAGGTGGGCCGAGGTGAGTGTGGGCGAGCAGATGAACGCCTGTCATCCACCGGTTGTGCCTCCTCGGTGATTCTTGGCGACTGCTTGGACTCGCAACGAGTCCGTGTGCCGAGTGAGTGACACTATCTTTACGGTCGAGTCGTAGGGCGTGAGTCACGCGTGTATGACGACGACGACGACGACGACGATGACGACGACGACGACGACGACGACGACGACGATGACGATGATGATGATGATACACACGTATGCCGACGGTGCAGCTCCGAGCATCGTGTACAAGGAGTGGGAAAGAGAAAGAGAAAAAGAGAAAGAGAGAGAGAGGAAGAGCGACGAACTAGCAAGAGTAGTCACTCACCGCGACGAGGGCTGCTAATCTATCCTTGGTCATGGTGAAGGATGACGAGGAGTTGCGAGTCAGCGGGCGGTGTACGGAGTGACGTGTCTAGCGGGTAATCCCATTCACGGTTTTATCCATGTACAACGTGTACGTCCACTAAAAAACTAAAGGAAACGACGGACGCACTGGCACCGTGAGAGAGGCACGATCGTAAAATCGATACATTCGCGAACTCGCCTGCTTCTGCAGTGCCGTCCCAACGCGGCGCGCACGCGCTGATGACGTCAACTTCGTCTCACAAGTACGGATGCCGCGGCGCGGCGCCCCGCGAACGCCGTCAAACGCCATCATCTTGAGAAGCGAACAACGAGAGAAACAGGGGCGAGTGCGAGAATTTATGAATCCTCAACAGTATTTATAATCATTACGTCTGCGTAGGCGCCAATATGCCCATATTTTTCTATCCTATGTATATAAATATACATTTTATCACACTTAAGTATAATATATATACAATTTTTTTTAATCAATTTACTATTGATTATGATTGTAAATGTTATAAAAAATTTATATAGTATTATTGTTAATAATACGTAAATTGTTCGTTGCAACGTTTATTTTAAATAATAAACAGACGAATTTTAATTAAGTCGTTTAAACGTGTTGAGACAAGTGAATAATTAATAATAAAATTGTATATTCCTCATCTTTATAACAGAAAAGAAGTAGAAATCATAAAACCATATATCTATAATATGTACGATTTTGTATATATATATATATA
>NW_017259336.1:1377171-1379287 GCF_001594045.1 Atta colombica | reverse complement strand
TAATATAAAAATATATACGATATATACAATATATATATATATAATATATACAAAAAAATAAGTATTTTGTTTAGCTTAAATTTAAAAATAAAATGAGATTTTAATATTTAATTAACTCTACATTACATTCTATACTTCAAATAAAGTAATTTAAAAAACAAAAAAGCCATAAAAAAAGTGTGATGATGAGAAACATTTGATTAGTAATATCTTTCTAAATTCCCTAATTATTAAATTGGCGATAAATATCTAGATATTATCCAAAGTCTTTAGTCAACACACTTTCCTCTCTTCACGTTGGAAATGGTTGAAAAGCATTGGATATTGGATTTTTTTAGCGCTTCAGATTGGCAACATTGGTTACCGTCACCCTGCTTTAGCACGTCTCTACTTTCTAGTATTTCTAACCATAAAGAAACATGGCACTTATTTCCTCAAGGGTGATGTTTAATCCCGGTAAGTGTAAAATACCTAATACAAAACATGTTCACGATAGCAACAGAATTTTAAGGCGAATTTTCGCCGATCGTTTTAGCATTTTTTTCTACTGAAATGTTTAAACCGATTATTATATACGATTGTCATTGCAGGAGAGATAAGGTTAAGTGCCGATAGTAATAAAATGCTTGTTTTTCATCACGCAAATCTTTCTGTTTCAGTGTTAAAACAAACTCTCAAGCAAATTATCTTCGCAAAGCAACTGCTAAAATGTGTAAGTGGATGGTTGTCATGAACAATCCCTTAATTCTTTGGATTTGTGGTCAACAATGGCGATTCTCAATAATCGCATAATGCTAACACTATTTCTTCTCTTTTTCATAATGTTGATTCTATAATAAGTTGATAGTTGGAAATCTTAAGTATTAAACAGTCTTAATTTAAATAGATGATTTTTAACAAGTTAATTGTAGAACAAATTGTTTAACTCGACTAATATAATAGAAAGGAAAAAAGTTGAATTTGGCCAGTCTTAAAAAAATTGGTAGTCTTATGCCCATATTCATATCGGACGTGGACTTCCTTAAATTTATCTTTAGATGCTCAGCAACCAATGAAATAATTCGTAGAATATATAAAGATAAATTTAAGAATGCCTTAAATATAAGGCCTGACTATAAATACGAGTATTAGAGTACTATTTCATTTATGTGTTTTTGTCATATAACAATGTGTACAGGATAGTGAGTCCTGGATCTCTCTATTCCATAATCAATCAACAGCCTCGAAAAATTTGTGGTACAGCAATCACACAATTATATATTCTGTAATAGGTTATTAGTAATAAATCAGAAGTCAGAAACTAAAAATTGACAAATTAAAGTCAATCAATTACTCTTCTCACATTCGACTATAATAATTTATTGTAGAACCATCATAAGATTTAGGATTCATTACCAACTCATTGTAAGATCAGCTTAAGAACTTTTATACATTAGTTCTTAAATTGTTATTTATGAAATTTTATAAATGAGCACTGCTTTGATCAATAATTTTCAATTTTAATAAAAATCATGTTTTTACATTATATGTTAAAATATGTATGGAATGAGGCATATGGGCCCTTAAAGTGTTATAAGCTGTGTAACATATTTTATGTGTATCATTTTTTAAAAGCAGCTGTGTTTACATCAATTGATTTATTTCATTGTTTTGTGGATAAAGGTGTTAAGATATGTTTATCAAAAAAATAGTATCTACTATACACAAGATATTTAATATTTTATATGCTAGAATAAAGTACTACATTTTGTAATTAATTTTTTAATGTGTACTTTAATACTCTTATACACAGAATAATATAGTGTCATACACAGAATAATCTTTCGACTTCGAAAAATTGATTTTTTTTTGTTTTATCATTATTATCCTCCTTAAAATCATTCAATTTTTGTTTGAACATATTTTTAATTCAATGCATACTTTCAGGGATAATACTTGTAATACTTTAAATGCATCACTCTGTATATAGTTTGATTTTACTAATTTTTTTTATTTTTATATTTCATTAATTTACTGTCTAACATAAATGCGTTCATATATTGGCCATCTTTTGATATATGCTGCCAATATGAACATGTATAGTAATGTATAATAATGTAAATTATAGATTTTAATA
>NW_017259336.1:1375238-1377071 GCF_001594045.1 Atta colombica | reverse complement strand
TATATATATATATATATATATATACCTGTATATCGAAATGTAGTCATTATAGGTGTTATAGATATGATATAATTTCTTGCTAAATAGATTACATTTAATTTTATATCTTATACTTTTTAGCAATGTCGTCAAAACAATCAGCTATTTCTTCCAACTGTTACCAGTCAGAGATTCTATGCTGAAAAGAAGGTATTCAGCCGTGATAAACCACATTGCAATATAGGCACTATAGGTCATGTAGATCATGGCAAAACCACTCTAACAGCAGCTATTACCAAAGGTATTTATTTATTTATAGGATGATTATCTGCATAAATGAAGGCATAAATTAACAGAAACTTGTAAATAGTCTTGTCTGAGAAGCAATTAGCAAAAGCTAAGGAATACAGTGAGATCGATAATGCTCCTGAAGAAAAGGCTCGTGGCATTACCATTAATGTCGCACATATTGAATATCAAACACAAAATCGTCATTATGGACATACAGATTGCCCAGGTCATGCCGATTACATAAAAAATATGATAACAGGAACTGCTCAAATGGATGGCGCTATACTGGTCGTCGCTGCCACGGATGGTACAATGCCACAAACTAGAGAGCATTTGCTTCTTGCTAAACAAATTGGTATCAAGCATATCGTTGTGTTTATTAACAAGGTGTTTATTTTTATTAATATAAGCGAAAGTAGCAAGGGTCAAATAATAAATATTAAAATTAAAATTTTATTCAATATTTTCAAGGTCGATGCTGCTGATTCAGAGATGGTAGAATTAGTAGAAATGGAAGTACGAGAGTTGTTTTCTGAAATGGGTTACGATGGCGATAATATTCCAATAGTAAAAGGTAGTGCGCTTTGCGCACTTGAAGGAAAAAGTCCTGAAATAGGCTCACAGACTGTTCTGCAATTGTTAGAAACAGTAGATAAACATATCCCGACCCCATTGAGAGAACTGGATAAACCCTTCTTACTTCCAGTAGAGAATGTATATTCTATTCCTGGTAGAGGTACCGTGGTTACTGGTAGACTAGAGCGTGGTAAACTGAAGAAAGGGACGGATTGCGAGTTTATTGGTTATAATAAAGTTTTCAAAAGCGTAGTCACAGGTATAGAAATGTTCCATCAAATATTAGAGGAAGCCCATGCCGGGGATCAACTTGGTGCTCTAGTGAAAGGTTTAAAAAGAGACGAAATAAAAAGAGGCATGATAATGTGTAAACCTGGCTCTATGAAGGCGTATGATCACATAGAAGCACAAGTGTACCTATTGAGTAAACAAGAAGGTGGTAGGAAAAAACCAATTGCGAATATGATACAATTACAGATGTTTTGTAGAACGTGGGATGTTGCAGCACAATGTTCGATAGTGGGAAAGGATTTAGCCATGCCAGGAGAAGATAGCACGTAAGATATTTGTTTTTCAAGAATTTTATTATTTTCTACATTAATTTTCCTATACTCATTGTTTTTTACTGCAGACTCGTACTAAAGTTGATAAGACCAATGGTATTGGAGAAGGGACAACGTTTTACATTACGAGATGGAGCGGTAACTCTAGGAACTGGTGTAATCACTAACACTCTGAAATCACTTACGGACTCAGAGCGACATGATCTTCTCGAGGGCAAAAAGATACTGAAAAAGGACAAGAAAGCGCAACGAAATTAGACTCAATAAATATTTGTTACAAAATAAAGCAGAATTGTGCTGTATAATAAAGAAAATATAAATCAGCTTAGTTTGAAAGTTTGATAAGATGCACAAGATAGATGACCATTATAGATAATATAATAATGGATACATAATTTATGTATTTAAAGAACGCATTTCGCTA
>NW_017259336.1:1365064-1375138 GCF_001594045.1 Atta colombica | reverse complement strand
TATATATATATATATGTATACACACACACACACACACACACACACAGGATAGCCCTTGTAAGTGTTACAAGCTATCTATATTATCTCTAAAAGTATGTGTTAAATGAAAAATATGTTCAGACAAAAATTTTTAACTTCGAGGGGGACATAAAATAGAGCTATTGGTTTGATGTTGGCAAAGTCAGGGCAAAATTAATTTGAATTTTTTTAATGAAATTCCCCACTTTTCATTATATATTCTTGTAGCACACCCAAGAGCTTTTCAAAACACTATAATAAAATATTTTTTCATGAAGTACTTTTCAAATCGTTAGATAAAATGTTAATGCTAGCAATATTGTAACTTTCAAGCCTTAATAATAAAAATGGAGGGTTCTATTTAAAAATTTTAAAGTTACTTTACCTTGACTAGGTCAAGGTAAAGTAACTTTAAAATTTTTGACAAAGTTACCTAAAGTCAAACCAATAGTTCCATCTTATGTCCTCCCCAAAATTATAAAACTTGTCTAAATACACATTTTTCATTTGATATATACTTTCAGAGGTAATAATTTGTAACACTTTACGTGAGCTATCCTGTATGTGTTTATAGAGTATTCATTCCTTATTCAGTTTTCATGTATCTGCGTTGGTAGACAACGCAAAAGTATTGTACAAGTTTTAAATAAACAAACCATTAAATTAGTAAAATGGATTACACAAATTAATATAAATCTGAAGGCGTTATAGCTTCAAAAACAGTTTGATAATTTATTAAAGTTCATACATCAGCGTGATACAATCTGCTTCAAGCAGAACAATGAAACACTATTAGAAGTATACAAGAATTAAATATACATGTTGCAATGTGTTATTCCCAGTTCCTTTCTATGTTAGATATTCAGCAGTGTAATTTACATGTAATGTATTTTTTCTATCAGATTTCTATCAGATTAATGGGAATGGATTTCAAAGGGAAAGGTTAACAATTTCACACTCCTAACACAGAACGGATTTCCTTGTGTAAAAAAAAAACAATTCATATAATTTAAGTTGAACAAATCATACATACATCTTTTGCTTATAAAAATAGCAAACAGTCCTTGTCGAAACGGGACAGACGCAACAGGTTACGAATCTGTTTCACTTCAATCTCGAAACATTCTTTCTATTAAAATAGAAGACTACACCACGGGAGATGCTTACTCACGAAAGATGGTCGCTCTCTCAACATTCGTACCTTTCAATTTATACACTAGTAAGTTTCTTAAGCAGTTTCATCAAGAAAGTTTATATATGGCATAAGTTAGTTTTTTTTAATGATACTTCAGTCCAGTTTTATTTTGCTGTCCATACTTAAGTATGTAAACAGTGACTTCTAATATTAATTTTGTAAATATCGCAAGATTCTTTCTCGTAAATTAATCACTGCATACTGATTTACTATGTTTGCGTTCAATCGAGAGCAAACGTGTTATCTTGTTCTATCATAGCGAGATTGAAGTGACTTGCACCGAGCGTCTTTAGCAATTGACCGATTAGTCAATTGCTACAGAAAATGTACCTGGATTTGCAAGAAGACGCATTTGGTGCCAGTGCAATTCTATTTGCTACATTTGAACCTGACAGCAATTTCGCTCACAATTTTATCCGTTTCAGAATTGGCAGTTTTTATCTTATACTTTGTGTTAGGAAAGTATGAAAATAAAACAAAAATAAAAAACAGATGATGTTACTTTTTATATGCCTTAAAGTGGGTTAGCGTGATTGTGTGTTTAATATACAGCACACCTTACACAATTCCATTTCTTATGTATATATGTACATACACACGCACGCACGCACGCACATCTATACAAACGAGCGAATCTGAAAATGTAATGAATTCTTTTTTGGTTGTTTCATATTACGTATCAGCTTCAATCAGCTGGGTTCTATGAATTCGTATCACAAATCATTTCCGCAGTTTCACCATTACTTTATTCTGTTTCTAATTTATGTGATAATATATCACCATTATTACATAAGAATTTTATAAAATCTAGACATTCAAGTGCACATCGCATACACAATCACACACATGTTGCGCATTCCGTATTACAACGTATTTAAGCGACCCGTCTTTAAGGCTATACATGTAACATGCAAATTCACAGAAGTTGGGTGCCCAGCATAAAGCATCGAACTAAATATTGCATGTAAATTATATTTTTCTTAAAGAAAGAATCTTCGACTTTTATGAAGATGTACGAGTGCGCGATACGACCACGGAGCACCCGCATAATAGGCCTTACTCTCTGTAAAGACCATCCCCAATGTGTTAAATAAACTAAAGATCTTCATCATCCTCTGGTAATGCTGTTTCTTGAGCTTCTTTAAGATCTTTCTCAATTTGTTGCTGCCATTGTGGATCCATAGTAACTTCCGGTGGCAACAGCGCAGGCATAGCGACGAATTCGAGGTTTGGATCTCCAATCAACTTGCGCGCTAACCATAGGAAAGGTTTCTCAAAGTTGTAATTACTTTTTGCACTGATATCGTAGTACTGTAACATAAAGATTATTTATTTTATACGCCTTGTAAAATTATACAGTGTCTCAGGATTTAACGAACAAACCTACAGGAGCATTCTACAAGTGGAAATTAAAAAAAAAAAAATGTTATATGAAATTTTGCTAGAAATGTTTTATTGCAGTCATAAACAAAAATTGAAACGAAATATGAAATAGGAAACAATGGATTTTCCATTGTGCATAATAGGAAAGTGTATATTTCATGTATATATGTATATTGGAAAGATCGTGTTTATCTCATGTGTATTTATCATTATATATGTTTAAAGGAGTATATTCCTAGACGCGTTAAAACGAAATCTATAGGATAATTTATACTGGCTGTGATCGTGTGCCGTAATCTGTAATAATTGATTAATTACAGTCGAGTATCCCTTTCTTACAGTCGACATATAATTATGACCAGTATAAATGCTCCTTAACTTTACAAATTTTTTGTGGAAAAAAATAGGGAAGTTGTTTGTTCCATTATAAAGACCATATTTTTTTCTATTCCATATTTAAAATTTATTAAAAATAATTAAAAAATGTATCGTTATTTAATATCTTTTAGGTCATGTTTTGAAAAAATGGATTTTGATGATGGTGACCATTGCTGCTCCCACAAAAAAACTGAAAGCAATGCCACGAGTTTCAAAAGTTGAAACATAGATCTATCATCTTCATGTAGCAATTTATTAAAATAAAATATATTTGACCAACTGCCATTTTACTCAAATATAATATTTTAAAAACCGGTTACGTTAAGAAAAAATTATATCTATGTTTCAACTTGTAGCATTGTTTTCGGACGAGGTTTTTTTATGGAAACAGCAGTGATCATCACAAATCTTTTTTCAAAATATGACTTGGAAAAAAATGAATAGTGATTTTTAATAAAATTCAAATATAAAATATAAAAAATATAATCTTTATAATAAAACAAACATTCTCTATCTCATTTTTTTCGCAAAAAATTCATAAATTTTTGTTTTTATGCATCTAGGTACTCCTTTAAAGATGGTGAATATGATATGAATGCACACACAAGATAAATACATTCGAGCTTTCCGTAGACAGATACATTTTCATATTCTGCACAAATTTCATTGTTTCATGTTTCATTTTAATATTTGCTTATAACTTTACAATAATACTTCTAGCCAAATTATATATTACATTTTTTTCTTATTTCCACTTATATACTCCTATAGTTTGTCCATAGTTAAATCCTAAGTTAAATTCTAAGACATCCTGTACAGACAAATTGATAAGATTTTCAGATTAGAGGGACAGTATAATGTCTTCACTTTCTTCGCCATCAGACCACTGAATCATCATTAAAAGATTAATAAAAGGAATGAAAAAAATTTAAAGGATGTACAAAAAAAATAAATATACAGTTAATAATTATTTGCATATAAAAATACCTGAAGGTTCTTCTTCCTATGAAATACAATGCTCTTGGCCTTGACTTTTCTATCCTTGATGTCGACTTTATTACCACAAAGGACAATTGGTATGTTTTCACAGACACGAACCAGATCCCTATGCCAGTTGGGTACATTTTTGTACGTTACCCTAGATGTAACATCAAACATGATAACGGCACACTGACCCTGAATGTAGTAGCCATCGCGAAGGCCACCAAATTTCTCTTGACCAGCCGTATCCCAGACGTTGAAGCGGATCGGTCCACGATTGGTGTGAAAGATCAACGGATGGACCTCGACTCCTAGAGTGGCAACATACTTCTTCTCAAATTCACCGGTCAAGTGCCGTTTGACGAAGGTGGTCTTGCCAGTACCACCATCACCGACCAGTACACACTTGAAGGTGGGCATATCAGGTTCATTTGCCATTTTGATGGTTAATTTTTCGTGGACTCGCTCAAAATCAGGAACACACAACTCTGCAATGTGAGAAACTACATTAGACAAATCTAGGATATGTTTGCTTACAATTTTCTTTGTTTAATATTTGATAGAGATAAACTATAAACTGATGCTTCTAGCATGTTGGAGTGAAAAAGGAACGCACCCCTAGTCTGACGGTCGTATTTAAACGAGCTAAAAAAAACACGAGCAGAGCAGTATGCACGCGGCAAGGACTCTCTATGCGCAAAGGCTCTGAGCAGCCGCTCTTCTACGGGAACGCTTGAAGGATCGATTGGGATGCGGTCCGAGAGGAGGAGGGAGGGAGGAAGGAGAGAGAAAGAGAGCGAGAGAGAGAAAGAGAGCGAGAGAGAGAAAGAGAGCGAGAGAGAGAGAGACGTGGTCGGAAAAACTCGCGATCTCGTGTTTGAAAAGAGACTGTGGAAAATCCGGTTATGCGACTATCGGAGATTTACGCAATAACGATGCTCAACGAGTATTTAGCGTGCGATGATCGATGACGGAAAGAATCGGAGCAAAAAAGCTTTTTTGGATCAGAGACCGGTCTAATCGGAGAGAGACCGAGGGGGTTGCCTTACCACCGCGCCGGCGGGGAATGGCGCCCGGCGTATTGTGGTATTGTTCAGAATTTTCCCTCGCGATTTCTTTCAACGACCGGATTTTCGCGATGCAACTTTTCCGCGCGTGACAATCGCAACAACGTCGCTTCGTCACTGTTACTCGCGTAGAGGTCAGACGGCGCGAAATTTCCCGGGTACGCGATGATGTACGTGAAAATGAACGGTAACACTTACCGTGCTGCACAGTCGTTATGGCTCACTATGGCGCTCCTCTGGGCGGTCAACTCAACGTATACCGTGCCTACCGTGGTCGAGTGGAGGCGATGTCACCTTACTGATTCGTCAAATTGAAGGGGCGTAAGGACGCTCACTTGAAGGGTCGAGATCGACGGAAAAAAATCAAATTCGATTTTTCGCGTGTACAATTTCTTCCAACAGCATGTGCTAACTTTAACAAACTGCACGATTTCACTCTCGACTGACGCAGGTTTGGTCAGCTCGGGCTGCAGGAAACGCGGAAACGCGCGCAGTCAGTGACATCTGTATTTAGCGAGCCATGCGATTGCTCCGACCACCGACTCCAATGCACACAAAACGTCAGAAACTCTCTAATAATTAAGCCTAAACTACAATAATGTGCTCTTTGTTTCCTATTTCTTACTTTTTATCACTTTTTATTTTTTGTTTTTTTGTCTTTTATTTAGTTTTTTATTTTCTGTGACTGAGATAAAAGTTGAAGAACTTCAGAAGTCAAGAAACACCAAAATGCGATTGTCGATAAAATGGATGTAAAGAAGGAAAACGCATGAGATAAAAAACACGGAATAGAAAGCAAAGAACCATTATAGATTAGGCTTTAGAATCTGGACATGAAAGAGTCACTCAATTTCGACGAGATATTATTAAAGATTAATAACCTTGAGAAATTTTTAATTAATTACTATAAGAGCTTAAAAGCTACTTAAAAGAGCCCGAAGATAATTGATATTATCGACAATTGATATAAATTTGTGATAATGAGAAGATAGCCGCTTTGCCGGCTTGAATTTGTCCACCAAGAGATTTAAAGACCATCGATCCTGAGCAAATTTTCGTGACTAGGCCACTGCTGCGGAATTTTTTATGTACCGCAGCTCTAAAGGGCTCCGCACATTAAAAGGAATAAGGAACAGAGAACTGAGAATAAGAATTTCAATCTATCAAAAATCGTATATTGTGGAATGCACAGTTTCTGATAGGTTGAAATTCTTAGGGGCTTCACACAATAGAAGGAACAGGAAACAGAAAATAAAGAATAAGGGACTCCACACAATAAAAGGAATAGGGAACAGAGAACAAATAATGAGAATTTCAACCTATCAAAAACTGTATTCAACAATACATGATTTTTGATAGGTTGAAATTCTTATTCTCAGTTCTCTGTTCCCTATTCCTTTTAACATACGAAACCCTTTAAGGCTGCCGTACACAAAATTCAGCAGCAATGGCTTAGTTTCCATTGAGAGTTTAAACCAGATAAAAACCTGAAAGAGATCATGTTGGCCTTTTTCCTTTTTACAATCGAAATTATCCATATACTATTTTCATTTTGGGAATTACGTGACTACATACATTTTTTGACACTATCGATAAAATCGTATCGTCGAGAGTAGATGTGGTTCGTCTCTGTACTAAATCCTCAGGACAGAAGCGTGCTGATTATTAGTAATTATAGAGACTTTTAATAAATTCAATCTCTTCTAAACATATATTGTCCATTTAAAATATAATTTAGCAAAAACGAGCTCCTCCACTATCCCCGTCAATTTTATCGGCGGTTTATCCTCTTTTCTTTGTAAGTATACTCATCCATCAAACAAACGAATTGCTAATAAATTTAATAGTCCGTTTTTGCAGGTAAGTGTATCTTTAATTTATTTTTAATTTATTTTTTTATTTTTATGTCTAATTATTTTATTGTATTTCATTAATGAACTTGCAATAACTTTTTAAATATTATTGTATTATTTAATTTAAATAAAAAGAGAGTTACTTAAAAATTACTTTAAAATTTTATTTACAAATTTATTTTTGTTAAGAAATTTAAAAAAGTATATAATTATTTTATAGAATATTGTTTTATATGTATAATTATTTTAGAGAATATATAATTATTCAAATAATCATTTTTAAATCATTGTCAAAAAATGATTTAAAAACAAACAAAAAAGGATTAATTTTATACAAGAAAAAAATAATATTTACCGCAAGTTTGCTCCGCCTATGCTTGATGTCTCTCCCAGATCTCCTCCATCTCTCAGAATAGGGTTGATATTCTCTTTCACAGGACATTCGCGAATAATACATATAATTGCGCGCGGACTGCAATAACTTGAGTCCGATAACTTAAACGGCACTCCCGATGCAAACGCGCGACGCGACGAACCGGCTGCGATTCGTTCATTTTCAAGTAAATCGGCGACGAGAATACGTTAACTTCTCCGTTGTTGGATTTATAATAAAAGAAATATTTCTCTTTTTTTATTAAATAGCCCATTTTGATTCTAGTATTCATATCATATTCATATTTTACAGACATCTATATAAATAAAAGATTCATCTGCTCTGAATTTATTTTGCAATGATAATGAATTGCAAATGTGTGTTTGATATTCGTTTCTAAAAGTTAACCGATTGCATAGTAATATAGTTAATAGCTACATATATTACATTTTTCAGATTATCTTCTTACGGTACAACCTTGATATGGAAGAGCCCAGAGGATAAAGAGAACGATTCAAGTATTTAAATATTTATTTATTAAGAAATATCATTCAGATAGATCTGAAAATTTTTAGAAAAACTTGAGAAAAACCATTATTTTCTCACCGTCAAGGTCCTGAGAGGGAAGATAATCTAAAAAAATGTAATATAATATATGTAGCTATTAACTATATTAATATGAAATTATTATGCAATCAGTTAACTTTTAGATGTCTGTAAAATATGATTATAGTCCAATAAAATAGACTATTTAATAAAAAAAGAGAAATGTTTCTTTTATTATATCGATATAATAATATATTCAAAAAGTTAATTTTTTAACGAATCGTGTAACGAAAGGAACAAAAAAACAAAAAAATAATTAAATTATTAAACTATTAATTCTGAAAGCAGGAATTGCGTTATTTGCATGAGAGTTATTATTCATATTAATGTTTTTTATGATTCGTGTGATACAGACGTTCGTACAGACAAATAGGCATCGCGTGCCGCTTTTCTTCACATTTCTTTTTGAAACATATAATAATCGCAAAAAATGCTAGATATATAATACGAAATGTTGTATTTTATGAATATTCACATAATACGATTACTAGAATGATTAATTATTTATTAAGTACAACGTTTCGTATTATATTTGGCATTCTTCACGATAAGATTTCAAAAAGTAATGTAAAAGAATCGCACACGACATAACCATCTACTTGTACGAATGTCGGTAAGAGAATGACTGCGCAGTAACTACGCGTAAAAGTAAACATGACGGGCCGCTCCGTGCCGCTACCATCCCTCCCCCCCCCTCCAAGGTCGGGCGCCAATCGTCTAACTGTTGAAATAAAACGAATATTACGAATAAATAAAATAATAATATATTCTTCACTTTTTTAATGTTCTTCGATTAATAAAATAATTATTCCTAATTTTAACGGCGCGTTTAATGTGATATCATAATTATATTGCGATACACCGAGGAACATATTTGACGTTTATTTTATAATTTTAAATATTTCGTATCAATTACAAAAGGCTGACAAAAGTGCTGATAAAAGGTAAAAAGAAATTCTTATTAGTGTGGTTTTTCTTACATAAATGCTCACGTGAAATACTTTTGACATATTATATCCCAATATTATATCTCAATTTTGATTGCTCTATTTTGTGATGTACAATTAAATAAAGATTTAATTAATAACATGTTACATGTACATCCCTTTTAAATAAAAATAAATGTAAAAATTTATTTTAAATTATGAAACAATTTCGATAAATAGAATAATATGTATAAATAGCATGCACATACATTTAGAGATAGATAATTTAAATAGAATTTATCTGTACTTTTCCCGTATTAAGAATGCGGAGTAACATGGAAACGACAGAATTATATGATTCAAAGTGATAAAAAGACACAATTTGAAATACCTAACAGTAAAAATCTTATTTTTATACCATCTGAGAACATATGAAATATTTGAAATATTCATGAGCTGTGTATGTGAGTAATGAATCAAAGAAATAAAGCAAAAAACGTGCAAACCTATTAACCCGTAGTATACTTCTTAGTTTTAGACAACCTTAATTCGTGTTCGTAGATATCTAATTGCTATTAATTAATGCGACACCCGGAACAATTCGTAAAACACATCCATCTCCCTCCGAGATCGTCGAGCGAATGCCGAAGTGATGACGTAGTCAACTACGCGCCGCACGGTAAGCTCCCCCTCCCTATTCGCCGCGTGACCTTTCCCCTCGCTATTCGTCGGGCGCCGTTCGAATACCCAACCTATTGCGTATAAAAAATATTCACGGTTTATTCAATTATTCGTATTATACATGATTTTGACAAACGGATACCACCATACATTTCGCGTTTTGTTTTATGACATCTCTGGCATAATTCTATGTTACTTGGTTTTTTTGAACGTAATTAGTAATTATTCGCATGGGATATTTTTGATATTCAACAATTATGTATCAATTTTCATTGTTCTTTTTAATAATTCATTCTTAAATAAAAATTGATAAAATATTCTATATACATACATATTTTTTATGTATAAAGATACATATAAATTTTTTTAATATCGTGAAATAATTTGTACTAAATATAGCTAAAATACTTAATATCTTGTTAATCGTTATTTAATTTTTCAATTAATTTAAGACAATACTATTACTGCAAATTATTCTGTATTTCAGAAATTCTTTAAATTTACGTATGAAGCCCACTATGATAAAAAAAACATATGAATTATTTAAAATAAAAAATATAAAATAGATTCCAGAAACTTATTTAAAATATTAAATAAGAAATAAGTCAGAAAT
>NW_017259336.1:1349139-1364714 GCF_001594045.1 Atta colombica | reverse complement strand
AATTTATAGTATTATATGATTGATATAGATATATAATTATTATTTATTTAAATTCAAATTATTAAGTAAACAAATTTAAATTTTATACAAATAATTTACTTATAATTTTTCGATGATTGCTCTAATAAAAATATGGTTATGAATGTGTGTATTTAATTTTCTAATTGTTATTTTAAAATCATTTTTAGATATTGACACACATTTTTAGGTATTGAGGACATCCCATTTTTTGCAGAATATTTTAAATTATTAATTTATACGTATATACACTTTTATATGATAAAATACATGCAGATATTATGAGGTTATATTGAACAAATATTGATTTTTATCGATATTTACATAATTTTTTCAAAATTCTTTATAATTAACAATGTATTGTGATATGAGTTGAATTTTAAATGTGGGTACAAAAAATTCAAGATAAGTCGAATAGGTACTCTCATATTAGCGGGATATTAATAATTTTTAAAAAATAAAGAATTGTTAAATTTTATATAATAAATTTTTCAGTATAAATGTTTTTTAAATCCCATTATCGGGTTCGGCTCTCGAACAGTTGGTATTTGAGAAACTTTTGTACTCATTTTATATGTACCCATATATAAAAAATACCGATACATATAAAAAATTACAATAATGCATGTATTTTATTAGTATTAAATTCCTTTGTAACCACTATTCCATAAGGAAATCATTCTATCCATTTATTTTTAATAAGAGATGATTTTTAATTATGTGTGACAGAACATATTTTCTCGCGAATTTTAATATTATGTTAAAGATGTGATAAAAATGATAATTGTAATTGATATGCTACCAAAATTATTACTATCGCTAAGTCTGAAAGATTTGGGATTTACACTGCAGTCCTGTAACAAGATCACTGGTATTTGACGAATTACTTAACTTTTCTTTGCAAATGAATCTTGTAAAATTTATGTAGAATCAGGATTCATTAAGTTCGTTTTCCACTATGAAGATTGTTCTTCTTTATATCGGATATTAATCAGCATATCATGAAGCGAAAGAATTTTGATATGATGAAATTATTGAGATAATTATCTTGAACGTGATGAAAGTGCTGTTATAAACATATTAATGACTTTTTATTGCGATATTATTAAGTTTCATATTCCCAAATTAATAGTAAACTTAATTAATAGTAAATAATTAATAGTAAATACGATTTAATTGTTGTTAGTATTTCTTCTGCGTTTATCAATATTTCATTAAACATTGGTTTAGAAAAATTTATGTTATCGTATGAATTTCCGACTCTTCTCTTATAATTCTCTCTCTTCTCGTATAATTCCATTACAAAAATTTTTTAATTATGCTTCTATGTTTTGTCATTTTTATTATATTTTGAACAGCATTGATAATTGTATATTGTATTGTAAATAATTATTATAATTGTAATATCGAATTGTATAAAGGATAATACAATAAAGAATAATATTTAAACATTATTGCAATTTCATTAATGAAATATAATAAAATAATTAAACATAAAAATAAAAAAATAAATTAAAGATATACTACTTGCAAAAACGGGCTACTAAATTTATTAGTAGCTTGTTTGTTTTATAGGTGAGTATATTTACAAAAAAAAGAAGATCGCCGATAAAATTAACGAAGGTAATTGAAGACCTCTTTATAGCTTGTTTTTGTTAAATTATACTTTAAATTGGCAATATATGTTTAGAAAAGATTGAATTTATTAAAAGTCTCTATAACTGCTAGTAATTATAGAGATTTATACTAATAATTATATTTAATAAATACTGGCTGAAAATTTGCATAAAGATACATAGCTTTGTACTTTTATAAGATATTATAAGATAAATATTATATATAAAACAAAATTCATTAAATTATTGGGTTGTCCGGAAAGTTCGTACCGCAAAAGATTTAAATTTAATAAATGAAATTAAAAATTTAAATCTTCTGCGTTTCAATTTTCCTTCAAAATCGGCACGAACTTTCCAGATAACCCAATAACTTGTTTGAATTTTCAGTTTCATTTATTAAAATTCAACAACTTTTATTTACACATGTTGCAGATGCGAAATTAAAATTTTTTCATTCAAGAACTCATTAAACTATCCCTCCTATAGATACTGGATAGTTGGCACGCTTCTGTCCTGAAGATGTATTACAGAGACGAACCTTGTCTTCTTTCGATTTTATCGATAGTGTCAGAAAATGTATGTAGTCACGTAGTTCCCAAATTGAAAATGGATGTATTGGCGATAGAGTATGGATGATTTCGATGATAACAGGAAAAAGATCGGCAGCCTCTCTCAGGTTTCTCTCTGGTTTAAACCGGATCGTAATGAGAATTACAGTCGAGTATTCCTCTGTTACAGTCGAACGACAGGGGAATGCTCGACTAGTTGATTGGTTCTTACATTCTGATCTGGTATTCACCTTTGATGAAAACTAGATCAGTGAGAGACCGTAAGACGTAATTAATCATCGATTAATTTAACCAGAAGTTCGTGACTTCTTAAGATCGTATTTAAGATGGTCATATAAGATCTGACTATTAGCGTTTTCGATCCGATCGAGTTTGCATTAATTTGAGTTGAAGTAATGATGTTTCGTGCTCTCCTATTGGTAGAGCATGTAACGTCAACTAATAGCAAAGCATTTTCTAAGCCAAGTTGGTGCAAACCTGATCGGGCCGAAAACTATATGAATATCAGCCTAAAGGACAGAAATATCTTTCTGTCCTCTTTTGGCACATGCGTAAAAAGAAGAAAAATTACTGAGCAAAACAAAAGTCGATCAGAGAGTTGCATTAATGTCTTAAGGCATTATTTAAGACGGTCTTGAAATAAGAATTGACTATGAATACCGGCCTTAGATGTTGCTCACAACTCGAGCTGCTAAGTCCGTATTTCCCTTCTATCACTATAAGTTCTATGATTATGGCTGTGTTCCAAAATTCACTGCCAGTGCTCAAAATATATAATACACGTTACGTAAATTATAGATTTCACCATTGACAGTGAATTTTGGAACACAGCTTACATTGATGCATGAATCCAACTGCTCCAACCGCCATCTTACCTGCGATCCAAGTGCTCTCTGAGTTAATTTGGAGCAGAGAGAAGGTTTCTCTCTGATTTGGAGCATGCGACGCGAACAAACCTTTTATTGATCTAGTGACTTTATCTTTAACTTATTGCACTAGTTCAGAATTCTTTGAAAAAGAACAGACCTCGTGATAGCACGTATCTGCGACCGCAGTGTATAGAGTACCAGTACCAGATACATCATTTATCCTTCATACGTGTCCGTCCGTCGCTGTGTCCTGTGTCTCCTCATTTGTGTTGTTGCTGCTAAGTTGCGCTACGGCATACATTACAAAATCTATATGGAGATTGTCCGCCGTCACCGTGTCTCACTCGTGGGATATCCTCTTGTTCGTGCATACGCGTAAAGGGAGCCCGGCCGGTCGGCGCGCTTCGTTTAGGAACTGATAACCATGTATCGAAGACAGCAGTTTCTCTGCTTGCTGGCGCTTGGTCTTTTCGTGCTGTCGGTCCTCGCCGATGAGCACACGCACATCGTGAGTATATACCCTGGCGACGCCTGCCTGTAACACGTCGTTCCAGCAAGGTATACGCGCAGAAGCCACGAAATGTCAGATTATCTGCGACCTGCTGTTGACATTTAAAGGCCAAACATCACGCTGAAGACACATCTTTTTATGTTACTTTTCTCTCTTCTCCCTCTCTCGTTCTGTATTCATACATAAGATACTACATCAAAATGAATATCTGCTTTACTTAAATTTATCTCAGAAAGAAACTGTTTATCATTGTATCTAAATACTACTGTATAATAAATTCCATCTCAATTCCAACTTAACTGTATTTCCATTGTATTACGTTGCATTCAATCCTTTTCCCTTATATTTTATACTTTAATGAATTCTACTTTGTATAGGTCTATTGCTCAATTGTATTGTATTCTTCAATTCTTACTACATGCTATAATTGATGCTTTAGAAATATGTCATAAGTTAGCTAGAGATAGAGAATATCTTAAAGATGGATTTATTATTTATTTTCAGTACGAGGATGGCGATGAAGTTGTGCTATGGATGAGCACTGTAGGACCGTACCACAATCGTCAAGAGACGTATTCTTATTATTCTCTACCCTTTTGTACAGGTACCAAGAATGTTATCAATCATTATCACGAGACCCTGGCAGAAGCTCTACAGGGCATTGAGTTGAAGTTCAGTGGTTTAGAAATTGAATTCAAAGGTGTGCACATATGATTAATATATATTTATAATTGACATTGATTCAAACATTTTTTTATTTATGTTGCTTGAAATCCCCCAAAATTATTGTACTTAAAATGAGATAAATACATTCAAAGATTGGAGAAAAAGAAAACAAATGTTCTGTATGCAAAAAGTATAAGCAGCATAAACAGATTTATAATTGTTCAACCAGTATTATTCAATCAAAGATCTATTTTTTATTTTTACATTGAATTGTAATTTTGAACAAAAATTTTTTATTTTTTTCCAATATTGAACGTATACCTATTTTATTTTGAGTTGCCAAAGTATATATTAATTCAGCTATAGAAAATGGATCTTAAGGATGTATAAAATATAAAAGCATGAAGATCTAATGGCATGTTTCAGAGGATATTTCGAAGACAGAATACTGCCAGATAAGTTTAAATGAAGAAAGTCAGAAAGCATTTGCATATGCAATAAAAAATCAGTATTGGTATCAGATGTATATTGATGATTTACCAATATGGGGTAAGTGTTTTTTATTGTGTATCAAGACAGTAGTACAGACAACTAAACCATTTGTTACAGGTGTTGTAGGAGAGATGGAAAACAATGACGGAGTTTCAGTATCAGATTCCTATTATATTTGGACACATAAAAAGTTTGATATTGGATACAATGGTAAACAAATAGTGGATGTTAATCTGACCAGTGACAACAGAGTGAAACTGGTGCAAGGGGCGCGTATACCTTTTAGTTATGAAATCAATTGGAAGAAGAGTAATATCAAATTTGAAGATAGATTCGACAAGTATCTGGATCCTAACTTTTTTCAACATAGAGTAAGTTTGTATAACATTTTTAGAAATAACTAACATAAAACATGAAGAGTATTAGTGTATACGCTGTATAAACTACAATTTTTTTTTCAGATACACTGGTTTAGCATCTTTAACAGCTTCATGATGGTAATTTTCCTCGTCGGGCTTGTTTCAATGATTTTGATGCGTACTTTAAGAAAGGATTATGCTAGATATAGTAGAGACGAAGAGATGGATGACATGGAGAGAGATTTAGGCGATGAATATGGTTGGAAACAGGTGCATGGAGACGTGTTTAGGCCTGCGAGTCATGCTATGTTCTTTTCAGCTCTCATAGGTGCAGGCTATCAGGTACAAACATTATCTCTATTGCTGGTATTTCATTATCTTTATTGCTGGTAAGTCTGTTCTTATTTTAAGAGCGCTTCAAGTAATGTTTTAAGCTCCATTGACTTATGACATCTTAACACTGTACTTGAGAGGTTTTAAGACTCTCGAGTCGTTTTGAACCATGAACATCAGAAACAAGAAATAACACATTTTTTACTATATGCCATTTATAAATAAAGACAATTTGGATAAAACAAAAATATGGTAGTGTCGCTGCGCTTAGCTTAGCGCCGAGACACTATCGTGTTTCCAGATAATGAGATCGTTTTAAAATTGTAAAAGTGAACCTTAAATATCGGGAGCCTTAAATATAAAAATTGACTATTCTATTGGTCTATATCTTAATTCCTTAAATAAAGGAGTAGAAAAAAATTGAAAATGTTTCCATTTTTGTATGTAAAGGTCACAGTGGTGGTGTTGAGCGTAATTATCTTTGCTATCTTGGGTGAGCTTTATACAGAACGCGGATCAATGTTGTCAACGGCAATATTTGTATATGCTGCCACGTCGCCCATTAATGGTTATGCGGGTGGTGGACTGTACGCACGGATGGGTGGACGTGTGTGGATCAAACAGATGATCTTCAGCGCTTTTATGTTACCACTCATGGTCTGTGGTACTGCTTTCTTCATCAATTTCATCGCCATGTATTATCACGCCAGCAGAGCAATACCTTTCGGATCCATGGTTGGTGACTGCATATTCAAATTCGATCTTTCCCGCTGCTTTTGCATTCCAATTCATGTCAATTGTATATGCGCAGGTTGCGGTGACATGTATCTGCATATTTGTGATATTACCGCTGACACTGGTAGGTACTATTCTAGGTCGTAATCTCGCTGGAACACCCGACGCCCCGTGCCGTGTAAATGCAGTGCCTCGACCAATACCCGAGAAGAAATGGTTCATGGAACCGCTAATAATCATAATGCTTGGTGGAATTCTACCCTTCGGTTCGATTTTTATTGAGATGTATGAAATTGTTTTATTGATATCTTAACGCCCATTTCCAATTTAGATTAATTTTAACTTTGACTTATTCTTCATCTTTTTTCTAATTCTTAGAATTAGAAAAAAGTGAAAAATAAGTTGAGCCGAGATTAAAATTAATCTACTTTAATGGAAATAGGCATTAGTTATTCATTTAATAGTTTGTCACATTTATCGACGTTTTTTTAGGTACTTCGTCTTTACTTCATTTTGGGCATATAAGATCTACTATGTCTACGGTTTTATGTTACTAGTATTCGTAATTCTTATGATAGTGACAGTATGCGTTACTATCGTATGTACATATTTTTTGCTGAATGCCGAAGACTATCGATGGTAAGTTTACATCGTGTATATTTTGTCTTTTTTTTTTCATATAATGCAAATGTCATCTGCAGGCAGTGGACGAGCTTTCTTGCAGCGGCTTCGACGGCCGGTTATGTATACATTTATTCCTTTTACTACTTCTTTTTCAAAACTAAGTGAGTAAACATACATCTTTTTACAGTAATATTTGCAATTCGATCGCAAATATTTGAAGTCTCATCTACATCCTTTTATGTTTTTACAGAATGTACGGTCTCTTTCAAACGGCATTTTATTTTGGCTATATGGCATTGTTCAGCTTGGCCCTGGGTATCATGTGCGGCACAGTCGGATATATCGGCACCAATGCATTCGTGCGAAAGATATATTCCACAGTCAAAATAGATTAAAATCATTGATTGAAATATTTGTATCATGGATCGTACAATGTAATTCCTAAAATTGCGCGCGTGCGACACTCATTGCTCTTAAGGAGATGAAGTATGTACTTTATTTGTCCAAAGCAGCTGTGTTACGTCACATCACGAGAGTGCAATGTTTTTCAGCTTTACTTATCATCAATTCAATTAATATCCGCTCCAAAAGTGGCACACGACGTGTGTCCTTTTGTGGATGTATGATTATTCTTCCAACGAACTCACGCCGTCGCGTGTTAAACATTCAAACGATGTCTTCATCTCGTATGCGTTCGTTTCTTTTTCTTTTCATTCATTTTACTATTCGATATAAGTAAAGATACGCTGTAAACGGATCCTACTGTACTGGTATGCGTGCGCGTGTTGCAAATGCAGTCATCTGTCGATAATAAAATAATTGTAAATGTTAGAGTCGAGCTAATCTTGTATGAGTCCGAGCTAAGAACAAAACTTCCGCAATCGTGCAATTGAATGTTGTTTTCATACATTTTTTATGATCCATGCCGCTAAAGAGAATTGTAATAATATATATATATTTATTTAATAATATAATATATATGCATATATATGTATATATATACAGTTCCATTTTAAATGATGACCTTAAATATATCTTGATCAATGCATTTTAGGAAAAACCATTTCAGACAAAAATTTTATGATTTTGAAGAGAAAGATAAGATATACCATTGGTTCGATATTGAATGGTATTTGGCAAAATCAAGATTAAGGCAAGATCCCTTTGAATTTTTAAAATGGAATCTTTCATTTTTCATTCCATATTCTCGTAGTCTTTTACGTTATAATAATGATAACATTTATTAAGCTCAAGATCATTGGAGGTATTTCCTCTTGATTTTTATGTAAAATGAAAATTCAATGAAAAAATATTTTATTATAGTGTTTTGAAAGCTCTTGAGATAAGCTGAGAATATGAAGTGAAAAATGAAAGATTACATTCTAAAAATTCAAAAACCTTGTTCTCTTGATCTTGATAACAATCAAGATCAAATCAATGATACCATCTTACATTCTTTCCGAAGTCACAAAATTTTGGTCTAAAATGTTTTTTCCTAAAACAATGTTCAAGAGATACTTTAGATCATCATTTAAAATCCTGTATATACATGTATGTGTATATAGATATAGAGTGTCCCGAATTAAAATAGTCAAACTTCGAAAGCGTGTAGAGGATCGATAAAGGTTTGGCCATTTAAGTTCGAAACACCCTGTATATAATTGCGGTTACGATCGTTCTTTATCGCATATGTATATATACATATGTCTTACTGTCTCACTTGTGAACAGCTCAGAAAATTAATTGAACCATCGTACAAAAATCAAGAAGTGATTGATCTTGATTTGTTTTCTATTTGTTCCATTTAACGTTCACAATGCTCAGGAATCATTTTATCCTCGTTATCATTAAATATTAAACAAGAATGAATTGATATATGTAAGCGTTTCGAATGTTAAGTGGAACACCCTTAGAGACTTCAGCTCGGATAATGAAACATAAAAAATTATGATGTAAAATAATTTGTTCTGATTAGAAACTCTGGTTATGGTCCATTTGATACTGCAAATGTGAATTTTGAAGCATTGGCCAATTAGTGAAATTATTTCTTCCGATTGATCAGGAATCATTGGACTTCGAATCATTTGTAGCGCCAAGTGGACTGCACTTTCTATAGTATAACAGTAATTTAGTTTCCACCAAAGTCTTCAATTCGAATTTATTTTGATGCAGTATGCTGTTTTCATTGGAAGTAGCGACTTTGCGAAGCGGGAATGAAATGAATGCAATCAAATGTAGTTCCATCGATTTATCATAAATTTTGGTTCTACACATTGGATGTGAATTAATGCTTCGGTGGAAATTAGACCAGTGATGTGCCTAGAGTCATGTGATTATGATAATCGCTGATTGTGGCTAGAGTGAATTCTGTTGTACGATAAAGATAGAGTGACACAACACCATTGACCATTGTGTCATTTTTATGAATTTATCATTAGACGTAAAATAAAGATAGAATACTATTTTCATTCCGGTCAATCAGTAATATCACGACTATGTGACTCCTAACTCATCTCTGTTATACTGTACGATCTCTATTTTTGACTCTTGAAAACATGAAGTAGAATGTTGCAATACTGAAAATTGTAATAAACTGCGGTAAATTAGACATGAAAACATTTAATTGCATTATAATTTATTAAATTCACAGTTTTGCAAGACTTTTCCATTGATGTAAATTATATATATCTGTTACTGTCTAACTAATATCGGCCAGTTCATAGGCCGATATTTATTTTCTACAATAAGTCGTTACTTAAGCTTTAAGTTTTAAGTCATAAGAAATTGACCAATCATAGTCAATTAGTCTTCTTATATTCAACTATGATTGGTCAATTTCTTATGACTTAAAACTTAAAGCTTAGATAATTATTTATTGTAGAGAAAGCTATTATAATTCTTATATTTAAAAAGATTTTAAGTACAGTCTTGAGATGTCATAAACTAATCATATATTTTTCGCAATAAATTGTTTACAGATTTTAATATGTTTATCAGCATTATTATGATCTTTCTAAGATGTCTATGAGCATCAAATTATTAAATTGCTAAGCAATTTAATTTGTGATAATACTACGCTAATTCTATCGATACAGCAGACCGAAAAATTAATTCGGTGAGTAGTTTAGTAAAATTTTATACGTAGTATATAAATTCACATAAAATTAACTTAAGTATCTAAGATATAGTTTCGATCGTTATCGACTCTTATTTCTTAGTAATTCTTAGTATTTCTTAGTCTCTTTGGTTGTGTACTTAAATATGAGAATCCATTATAAATATCAGCCATAGTATTCTTATTTCAAAATTAATGTCTCAAAATACTAATGCAGCTTTATGGACGATATTCATAATCAGATCTTATATTTAGAACCATCTTAAGTACAGTCTTAAGATGTCATGAACCAATCCAGAAAATCATATTAGCATATTAAGATATTACTTAAGACGGTCTTAAAATGAGAATCAACTATGAATATCGCCCTATACAGCTGCAATTAATTTGACATTTTAAGACTGTATTTGAGACAGTCTCAAATATAAAAATCTAATATGACTGCAACTTAGGTTGTTTTCTGATGGTCGAGCCAATTTATCGATTTCACGTTTCATTATCAACGGAAAGCTTTTAAGCTCGTTAAATTAAATAATTCGGAGTAAGAAACAGGAATCGTGACATACAATGTCGATGAAGATTTGCGGCACGACCGCATAGATCTTGATCTCATCCGCATTCTCTTTTTTTTTTTACATGTTGAATTAATATCTTTTTTATTCGCGAATGAGTCCATGTTCACGATTTTCTTCCGCGGGTAGACAATCGCCCGCATCATACAAATTGGTCGCCATCGAGAGAGAAACGAGAAGTTAATTTCTCTAACATAATTAATGAGGTATTCGAGTAAGAGATGTAACGATGAGAGTATTACGTTTCAATAATTTTACCAAGAAACTAATGTTGATGGGAGTCGAAAATAAAACGATTTGTTGTTAGCTGTAGTGATTCTGGAAAAAATATAAAATTTCTACGTATACAACAAGTATTAGCTTCTTTTCCTTTATTACCTTTTAATTAATAATCTTTCTTTTTTTTTCTTTCACATTTGCTGTTTTTTACATTATTTGTGTAATCACGCAAATAAAATATTGCGATTAATAACGTCATAGAACAATTGGAGTATTAAAGATATCAATCATGAAACTTTATCCTTAGGATGGAAAGGTAAAAACTTTAATCATTTAAGTAATGGAGAAATTTTTTACTTTTCACTTTTCATCCTAGGGAAAAAGTTTCATGATTGATACCCAATATTTGAAGTGCGAGGGACTCTCTCAGTTGACTACAGTAGTGACAGTGTGGCACAAGAGAGCGCCAACAGGTACACAGCGAGCTATCGCGCAACTTCACGACTTCACGTGTCATATGGCGACGGCGTACACGTTGGCGAACGTCGCAACGATTGTAGAACGTCATTGAGAGCCGCTGGACACGTCGAGATACATTTTCGTAGATAAGTACGCATACAAGTGTTGTGTTGTCGTGAGCTCTCAACTCGTCTCATATTTCTTCTACCTGCTTCTAACTCTTGTTGAGGGCATTAGACGTGCGAGAACGATGGCGCCGAAACAACGGATGCGCATCGCGAACGAGAAGGCGACGAAAAACATCACGCTACGTGGAAACGTCCCCAAGTCGTCGGTGAGTTCCCTTCGTTGAATCGCCCACTTGCGATTTCTCCGGACTTCTGAAACGCAGCCTCGCGGTTCTCGAGATTCGGTCGGTGAAGTCGTGCGGATTGCTCAAAATCCGGGTTTTCTGAGAGAAAATTTGTACCTAGGAAGCGCATTTGGACGACGTTTGAGAAAATGACATATGGACGAGGGTTGAAGATTGATGTACCGTGTATGAGATAAATCGCGACAATTCAATTCGCCCGTTCGCGAGGATATTCTATGTAACTGTCAATCCGAGGTTATAGATGTTTATTTCTGACAGATCACTGTCAAATTACGTTGGACGTTCGTTTTCTCGTTTGCAAATCATCGAAATCTTCTGTTCCATCGGTTATCTAACGTTTCACGACGAACGATTTACCTCATGGCGAAAGAATCTTGCATCTGTCAACAGACAGTATCTGCCATATGTGAACTAAGAATGTGAAATTCTTGATGAAACTCTTATGTTAAAATGTATGAAACATTAATATTGGTAACATCTTTGTCGCAATGTTTACTAAATGCTGAAAAATATTTGTTACATTTATCATTCAAGTCATATGTCCCATTTGTTTGCTCCACATATATGATTGACATACTTGATTCTTAAATTTTATGTATGTATTTCATTGTAATCTGACATCGATATCTGTATAATTAAGCAGAAACTTTTGTTATATTAGAAATCGCAAGAGGAGGGATCTCCAGTTGGACCTTGGCTCTTAGCTCTGTTTCTCTTTGTTGTTTGTGGATCTGGTAAGTACTTGTGATAATTTAGTTACAATAATTTGAAATAAAACTTTTCTATTTCCTCCCTTGTCTTTAGGTTTGTGGTTTTATTACACTAGACTTTCCTCCTCGCATTTGCCAAATATCAAACATATCTATTTCACTTTAAATACTATATACTACAAACTACTACACTATATATTACAAACTATATACTAGTTTTTGAATATAAAAAAAACAAACCTGTTGACATTAGGGAACAAATAAATTCTATTCTTAGTATTTTTTTTCTTCAGTTGTTTTATTATAACAAAAAATATGGATACTGGTATTTGTAGTTAATTCTTATATTTAAGGTTGTCTTGAGATGTCATAAACCTGGTCTTATTAGCATCTAAGACATTACTTAAGACGATCTTGAAATAAGAAGACTTAGAAGACTATGGTTGGTACTCATAATCAATTCTTACATTTAAGATTTATTAAGTATAGTCTCTCTTAAAATGATATTTCAGAATTATATTAGCATTTTAATGTTACTGATTGAAATAAGAACTGACTATAAATACTGATCAGTAATGGAATATTTTTATTATACACATGCATAGCTAAGGAAATGTGACAACGTTAGATACATGAAGAAGCTACAAGTGCTAAGGATGGAAAGTTGTCAATAACTTTACATGCAACTTATTCAAAATGTATATATAAATTTATAAACTTGTCCTTTTTCAAATTTTTTCATTTATACTTTAAGATTTATGTCTTTATAGTTCCATGTGAAATATATTTTAATTAAGAAACGACATTTGTTACAGCCGTGTTTCAAATCATCCAGAGTATCAGAATGGCTTGAAGATGAAGAAAGAGAAGATGCTACTGTTGATATTATTACGACAAACCATTTACAATTCGTTGATATTCGAAGGAGACTGACAAACCGTTTTAATGTAAATTATAAAGAAGATTACAGATTACGAGAGAACATGGCAAAATTTAGACAGTAGCTGAAAAATTATTTTCCTTTTGCAGAAGAAGCTCAAAGATTTATTTATAACATTTAGCATTTATACAAACGTTTAACTTAATTGCGCTACACATAGATGAAGGGAAAATGCTCGAATGTACAAAATAAATATTGTCCCAAAAAACAATATATCTATGAAACTTAATGAATCGAGAAAGAGAAAATTATTTATATTGAATTTCTTATTACGCTTCCAACATAACGTTTCCGTTAATGTGTGTTAACGAAAATGTCTATGTAATTTTTATTCACATGTATTCTTTCGTCTATGTGTATGTAGTAAATAATTGTATATATACACACACGAATGATTTTATCACGCAGATTTCTCTTCAAACAGATCTGCCCAATAGCATGTAAAGCTCAACTCCAATGATTGGACAGATCTGTTTTAAAGCATTCCACTGTAAACAGTTGGTAGCTTTCTGTTGTAATGGCCTTTGAACGATGCTTTTGTGTTATGAGGTCGTTATATACATATACAAATATATATTATACATCTCAAAAAATGATTTGTGTATATGAAATATTTGCTACTGACGGTGCACACATTGTCTCTTTTAATAAGGTATATTATTAATAAAGTTATATATTGTTTTACATGAAATATGTTTAAAGATTTCTATAAAACAGTCCTTTCACCTGATTAAGGGAGTATTCTAGTATAGAAGCCGAATTTTTGCGAATTTTTTAAAAATATAGCATAAAGTTTTTTTTGGGATAGAGGTATTTTCTACATATTTGAAAAATGTTTTTATTAAAAAATAACTATAAATATTCTAAATATTAAGTAAGGCCATGAAAAAAAGGTAAGTTCATGAATCCAGCTGTTTTATTCATCTGAAACAAAAACCAAGAAATTTTTAATTGGTATGGATTTGGCTATAGCAGGTACATACCAGATGAGAAAAATATTGCAAATTAAAAAAAATTTTATGATATAAAAATCAAAACTTAATATTCCATATGACGTGTCAGTACTGAAAATCACGTGCACATAACATAAACTACAGATTTTCTTGAGGTCTGTTTTCTGTTATTGAACTAGTGTATTATGTACACTTTTGGAACTTAAGTCGATGGCACATGATGCTTGTTTTCCTGCTGGATTAGAGTCTTGTCACTGTATTGGTTGCAATACTGACAGTGCTAGTCTCGCAGACAATACAGTGGAAAGAATCTAACTACTTAGAACATGCGTATGTATGTTCTAAGTCTAGTTAGCAATCCAGCAAGAAAACAAACATCGTGTGCCACCGGCTTTGAAGTGAGATAGATATATCATCATAACGGCTGCTATTATTTTGAATTGGTATGTCAGTGACGTATGCAACGTAACGTTATTGGTCGTTATAGCTGATTGTTCTAATCTTCAGATAAATAGATGATAATTTACCTATCCTAATAGGATAAATAAAAGAATGAAAGAATAGGAACATAAAGAGAATAAGAGAGTAAGTCAGTGAGCTGAAGTTTACCGAAAGTAGAACAACCTAGCCTGTAAGAATTGCGAACAATCTCTGCTCCCCAAGAAGGTTATCGTTGGTTCATTCGATCCTTCATCGTAGGTACTATAATCTTTCGTAGTAACTTGAAAATCCAAATAGGTATCTTAAGTCCTAAGAAGAAAATTTCGCAGATCTAGCTGCGAAATAGCTGCAAGTGAAAATCACGAGAGATTGCTGTAAATATTCATAGACGATATTGACACAATCAAAATGTCCAATATATTTAATTTATTGGGCGGACTTGCTGAATCTAATGAAGGTGAGCGAAATATGTTTGCACGATTATATTTTTTTTTACATCGCAAAATATGTGTATTGTACGTCTGGTATATATTTCTATTTTTGATATATAAATTTTAAATAAATTGGATAACAAATTTTCGGCTTATAAAAGATGATTACTATGTGAAGAGGATTATAGAGGATTATGCACTTTAAATCAAGAAATTATCTCGATTAGAATAAGAAATATGTTTTACTAATACATAAAAAAGAGAATTATTACTAAGTTAAAAAAGGAATACTGGAAAATGTATATAATGTGTTAACCTAGTTACAGGTCAAATAAAGCCCATTGCACGATCTAGAACATCTCACGAAATTAGATCTTTTAAGACAATGGGAGGCACAAAACCGAAGGGACTATCAATAAGATCTAATTCTGATATGAATATATCTAAAATACAATCATCCAAGAAAAGTATTTATGATAAAGAACAGGATTGTTCAAAATTGAAAGCAACACAAATAGATAGTCATGGACGTCCAATATCTCCAGGAAAGGAAGTATCAGCAAAGGTAGT
>NW_017259336.1:1340944-1349039 GCF_001594045.1 Atta colombica | reverse complement strand
TTTTTGTTCATTAGAAATTATTTTTTATAGAAAGAGATTGTACAGTTTTCAAAGATTAAAGAGTGTGCTTTGAAGAAGGATAATACAATTAACAAATATACAAAAAAACAATTAAACGATAGTGTTTTTAAGAAGCCATTACTGCCTAAGAAGAATATCAAAAGACTTCCAAAACCGGAAAAATTAGCGCATTGGTATGACAACCAACATGATTTTGGTATGTGAATAGTTATTGTTATTTGTAGAAAGACAATTTATAACTTAAAACTAATATGCTATTAATATTTTATAATAAAATTCTCTAATAAATTAATTTTTTTATATAGATTATGGATACATTGAAGTTGTTGAAAAAGAATTTAAAGATCTATTCTCCAAGGAGAAAGAGAACATAAAGCCTTGTGAAGACAACATACTATCAGGTATGAAGGTTAGTTTTATGTAATATTTATAAGATAGTTTACTCTTATCAACTATTTATTTTTTCTAGATCCAGAAATTTTGCTCTTGCCAGATATCATGAAGCTTACTCCTGATAAAACTCTCGACGAAGAACACGAGAAATATTTATCTCCTAACTTACTCGAAGTATCTGACATATCTGATGACGAAAATCTAAATAATGATAATTAATAATAAGAATTTTAATATTATAATTTCATAATTTCTTTTATAAGAATAGACTGACTTAGTATTATAATAATTTATTTTCTATGATTAGTATATATTTTTATAATGTCTCCTCGAACCTATAACAAATGTTATTAGAACACTATAATAATTAAAAACTCGTTAAGTTAGATCAATAAAAAAAATTCAACATAAAATGTAGTTGTATAACAAAGTTAACATACAATTTATGTGCTTTTTGATCCTTTATGTTACACAGTCTGTCTCTCAGAGATTTTAATTTTCTAAGCGTTCTTTTATTTTTATTAATACAGTATATATCAGTATATTATTTTTAAGTACGGTATCTTAAAACAATTAAATTGTAAATTTATATTTGAATAAATAATGTAAATTTTATAAATTTCACTTTTAAATGCTATTTTTTTATTTTAGCTTCATCTATTGGACAATGGCTTCGTTTAATAAAAAGTTTATTTTGCAACTATTGAAATTTTTCTTTACTGAAAAAGGACTAAGTCTAAAAATACCTATCCAATTAGCGTGAAAAAACAATTGAAAAATAAACGTGCTGCTGAACGCGGCTAATGTAATCACCTGTGAATGTAACATATATATATATGAGATAATATATCAGTCTTCGACTATTAAAAATGTCGAACAAATATTTTATCGTGATAGCAGAAAGTGAAGATAATTTATCATTTTTATTTTGTATGCTTCATTGTTATAAAGTTGCTGTTAAAGTTATTGCCAAATTTTCATTTAAATAAAATTTGTCAAGAATGGAAGGTAAAAAAATATCAACATGAAATAAAGTCCATAACAGTTGAAGCTAGATCTTTAGTGCTTAAATAATTCGATGTGAATTTATATGATGCTAAATACACGCGCTGTAAAAAAAAATGATATAAAAATTAGGGCCAATTTGCAGCTGTCGGTAAAATCAAATACATGTAAATAATGTTTATTGCGAAAAATATTATTTCAACTGGGAATCGAATCCGGATTTCTTGCATTCCATGCGAGTATTATCTTAAACTTTTAGATCGAGTCTTACAAATTTAAAGCTTCATTCTAATACATAAACCTAATCATTTTCATAATAACAATGCAAGAGAAATTAAAACATACATTACATCCTATATTTAATTTTAACTCGAACGTATTATTCGCCCACAGTATGAAACTCACAGATTAAAACACAATCATCCAGGATATCATCGAAGAGTGAGTTTAACACAAAATGACTATATTTTTTATTTAAAATTAGTTTATGTGGTACATTTATATACATAAAAAATTTATGACTATTACATTAAACTTATACAATATAGACAATATATTCGTGCAAGTATGTATGTGTATGTGTCAGTGTATGTGCGCGCGCGCGAGGAAGTGTGTGCGTATGCGCTAACGTAATAATAGAGCTCTATATTAAAATTCACATTTATACTCGGTGTTTGAATAAAAACTTAATAGTCATTTACATCTAATTTGTATCATAACTTGCCATGGGTGGTAATACCGGAATGTCGTAAGTTTTTGCTTTTTCTTTCGTTTCAAACGAAATTTGCGCAAAACGTTCAATCATTCAGATTCTATCCAAGCGACACAAAACTTTAAAATTTATATTTATACTATGCATGATGATAAAACGTAACAATTTGTATTTTGCCTTATAGAAAAAAATTTGTATTTCACCTTACAGAAAACCTTGAAAAGACCTTATTGTTTATCAAATAAATTTTTAGGTAGTATTTAGTATTAAATATGAGATTATGAATAAAAGATTATTAGTTCAAACAATGTTTAAAACATTACGTCTTATATTAATATTCTATATTTGGCATTGAATGCGTTTGATCAACAAGTACATTTGTAATCTTTATACGATACAAAATTCAAAATCTTTTTAGATGCTTTTAGCAGGATATATTTTACAAATATATATATTTTTTCGAAAGTTTTGGTTGCTTGGGTACGATCATGTAATAATAATCTATGACAAAATGAAGCATATTTGGAGGGTAATAGGAATATCGCGAATGAACGCGAGGATGTGATTAATCAGGATGTGATGTCCGTAGGCCCGTGATGAGAATACGCAATATCCTTCTGTAAACTTCGAAAAGAGTTTACCGTGACTGAGAATGAACTACGTATATCCTTCACTTCGAACGACACAACAATCACGGGGTAACAGTATCGCCGATAATAGATTTACTCTTAAATTATAAACAATTAGATATACACGCATGTCTAAAGTTATCTTTCGATAATGTTACAATAGCGTGGATTGTTGTTTCAACTTAATGACAGATTGGTGTGCCTACGAATTGTCATAATGTTCTCTTTTCCCTCCTTTTTTTTATACTCTCATTAATTAACTTACTGTATACACACATAGGCTGAACTCTTTATACTTAATATACATCAAGTCAATTTTACACATTTCTTCAGTGAATTCTTCCGTTTTATCGGACAAACATTTAACAGACACTTGAGATTCTTGCGGTACACGCAAATATACAATGTACATACATATATCGGTATATTTTTAATATATATATATACATACATATGTGTGTGTGTGTGTGTGTGTGTGTGTGTGTGTGTGTATGCGCGCGCACGCGTGCGTGTGTGTGTCACTATAGATGTAATTCTTTATTTCTTACATGATTAACAATATATAATATATGCATCCTCGTGTAATTCGTTTATCAATAAATTCTCCTTTTATAATCATTTTTGTTACTTTTTTAAATTCTTTTCTTCATAAAATGCATGACACAAAAATAAATGCTTATATTTGTAAATTATATTTACCTTCTTTCTATCTTTCTTACACACATATTCTCGCGACGTATACACTTAATAACCATATATAGCTTATTTTCTTCTTTTTACAAAATATCACAAAAATCACACCAGCCTTTGTTCGCAGCAAGAAACCATGTTGTTAAAATCTCGTTAAAACGATATTCTCGGTCCATTCTGCGCATCGCGCGCTTTCGCGTTTAAAAACATTAATATATATAATATTAACGGTATATCGATGCGATTGCACGTGCTCATGGGAACATATCATACCATATAATTGTCGTTGGCAGTGATTTGCACGTAACAGATAGACGAAAAATTCTAGCAAATATTTGCAAGAACTTCGAATTATGTATCATTAGAAATTTCGAAGAAAAATGCCCAACTGCAACGTCAATTACCATGCGTTTCTCATTTAAACATTTCTTAATCAATATGTAACTTAACAAATATTAATTTTGTCAATTTTATGTTTTATAAATAATCGTATGTAAATTAAAGTTTAATCAAATCAAATTATTTGAGTTGATGCAAGTTTGAATCAAATTTGTACGTACATATAAATATAATCGGATTTTGACAAAGTACGATTACAAATAAATCTATTCAATTCCAATTTGCAGCCAATTAATTTTTTCAATTATGAAAAAATTAACCCCTTCACATTTTACATTCATTGTAATGTATATCAAATTTAAAGAGACATTGAAATCCGTTGAAATTATTTAATTCTATAAGATCTGATGTACATAATAATGCTATTATGTCGGAAAAATAATCAAAATTTTGAAAAAATTTATTGTTAATATGAATTAATTATGTACACGAATAGAATAAAACAATTTTTTTTACATCGTCCTAATAAAATCATCATGTCTGAAGGGATTAAGGACTATCACTCCTTATTTAATAATAGCTGATCAATGATATTGGAACAATTTATATCATGGTATCTCTTAGCATTTTGGTATGGCAGGTATGTTCTGTCACGTTTAGTGTTTTTTATCACGTGCACGTGGTATCGCATATATACGTCGCATTTTATTCGCGCACACGATATAATATCGCCTTAGAATCTACAAACATCGATTTTTTCTTTTTTTCTTTTATTCTTTTTTCTTTAATATTATTAATAATTTTGTCGCCTAAGTCGCCTAAGTCGCATAAGTTGCCTCGATTCGAGATAAGTGTTCACGCACTGCGGAGCTATCGTCATCTCTGTATATCCGAATGAAGAACAAGAAAAGCAAATCGGACGACGAAACAATGAAAGCGCTAGTGACCAGCACGACGCGCGTGTTTTCACTGAGTGTAGGTCACACGTGTTGAAGGTGAAAAAAATAGGTCTCTATTTCTTTTCTACTGCATTTCTTATGTTGTTCAAGTTTCCTTTCTTTCTCTCCAATATAGAAAAAGAAGAAACTTGAACGATGCAAAGAGTTGAAAAGAAAACAGACCCAATATATCTATATAAACGCTACGGTCTTTTATAAATATAGTTGTCTAATCGTTCTTATTGCATGATCTCTTTTAGCGAGGCCTGACGTACGAAAATCTCTTGAATCCAGAGAACATTTTTACATGTTTCTTTTTATGTACATTAATTGAATAGTCTGATACCTCCAGGGAAAAATCTGTGTATGTAACTCGTCACTCGTGCATTATTTATTCAAAAAGAATCGCTCGAAGTTATACTAATGTGTCGGCTCCTTTCTTACAATTTTAACACATTTTATCAAACTGTTATTTTTAATAACTGTTATTTTTGGGGAAACTTCTTCAGATCGCCACGTAGAGAACTTCCATATATAAAATATAATTAATTTTTTTAAATCGTACAATATAGATATAGATATATATATATTTCTATTTATCAGAACTTTCTCTCTCTCTCTCTTTCTCTCTATCTCTCGATTTTATTCATTTTATGAAAGAGAAATGAGAAACAGCGAGCGTTCAGCGATTTAAACTTTAAACTACTATCTTGCCATTGAACTCGCCCTTTTAGAATCTTAATCTTCTCATTTAATAATTTACAGTAGAGATGTCCAATTAGTTTCTCTAAAGGATCAAATTTCAACTGTATCTCACGGTCATTTTATCTTTGAAAACTATCGAGTTCTTTGAACTAGTAATTTTCAAATGACATTTTCATTGCAGTTCAATCACAATGTTTATACAAGTGTTTGGTAAAGACTAATAAGGATTCCTGAGATAATTTTAAGATGAAAATTCTGACCAAAATTTCGAGAGTATAATTTTAAATTATAAGCACTTAAAGTTAGCGAATCATGTCATCGAAAGTTCGCACGCTTTGGTTGGATTTTCCGTTGTATCACATCAGGGGATCAATCATGTAATTTTTTCCCTAAGGCGGAAACGTAAAAAATGAAATTTTTATATATGTATATACGTATTTTGAATATTAGAATTTTCGTCTTAAGATGATCTCAGAAATCTATTCTTAAACATTTTTACAGTCTTTATTGGACCTTGTATATTACTCCAAATACAAATAAATGTATTTTGAAGAATTGCGATTTGTTGTCTTTGGTCACCTTGAAAAAGGCCACCTCAGGATTATAGCTAAGGTCTACTTTTATTTTTACATCTCTAAACTGATATATTTATTTCACTTCAACCGTTGTTGTATCGTGTTCATCAGTTCAGAGAGTGCAGGAATAAAAACAGACCAATGTAATAATAACAACCGAACAATCTTCAAGATGGTCAGTTAGACAGTTTCTAAATTTTATATATTTTAAAGACGCGGACCGGACGTTGGGCATCCCTGATTTATAGGAAATACATTCCTAGCTTAGAAAAGTAATTTCGTGTACAAACAAAGACACTTATGCCGATATTTTCGTAATCATGAATCAATCGTTCATATCGAAAACTCATACATCGATACATCCTATCGTTGATGTATTATTCATAGTACGTCTTTCATAACAATAGGCGCAATATAAAAAGAATATCTAAGAGTTTGAGATATACATTTGTTGTATTAACACAGCTCTTTCTCAAATTCCCTGTACTTGTCTCCCTGAATATTTCGATAATATACGGCTCGTTGAAAATGTTTTAAAAGGGAAGAAATCTAAGTCTCTTTCCGATTTTAATGAGCTTTAAATCTGTTTATATATTTTCTAGAAAAAATAAGGGGTATGTTTTTTGTTTTACATGAACTCTAACGCACTTTTAAGGGAAACATCTCTTAGAAAAAAATCGGTTTTCTTCTTTCCAAATGAATATATATTGTGAAAATATAAACGACAGAAAAAATGTTTAAATAAAGTTAAATAGTTTTAAAGATAAGTAGAGATAAGTAAAAAAATAATTTCAAAAATTTTGTTATAATTATAAAGTATTCTTCAAGCATTTTGTCTATCTCTTATAGCTTCGACTATATTCACTTGGAAAAAAAAAAAAAAAAAAATTGTTTTAAGGGATATTTCATTCCTTAAAAGTGCGTCAAGATACGTACAAAACCAAACATATTTCTCATTTTTGTCTAAAAAATAACAAAAGCTTTAAAATATTCAAAGCTCATCAAAATCAGAAATAGATACATAGGTTTCTTTCCTCATAAATAGATGTCCAAGGTCACAATTAGCATTCAAAAATATACACACGGATAATCACGAATAATTAATTCTTCTTACGAATTATCCAAGGCAACACGATGCATCAGACTTGTTTTATACAACTGTGACAAAGTTCGATTAGCTTACCATTTATATTGATAATATCAATAACTATTCGCAAATGTCCGTCGAATTTTCGAAGAACGTGTGTTCACAATTTATTTTCTCCCATCGAATTATCGAACAACAATGTTGTTTGTTCTATTTCCATAATAATTAAATAAAATCGTCCAGAGACAAGAGTTTTAATAATATTATAAAATGTCTCCATTCCAGTTTTTTCATCAAGTCTCGAGACTATTCGTTGTTCGTTGATAAGATACTGGAATTGAAAATTTGTTAAGCGATAGCCAATTGGTGGGCGAAAGCTGTTAAGCGCGCTTGAGTTCATCTCAACAATTTTAACAGTGATTCGTTAAAAAGATTTCAAATCTTATCATCCACAATAAAAAAGGAAATCTATAGAATGGACAAATATAATTTGTCATCCATAGGTAACTATACAACAATCACGCTCATCAAACGCGCGAAGTACAATAGAAATATTTGCAAAACTCACAAACAACTTCGCTTTCGCATTCAGCACAAAAAAAAGAAGGTTGATGAGCTCATGATATATCATAGCAAATCAATTATCATCAACCATCTATGAAATATTACAGATCATTTCTTCCTTATTACTTGGCCATCGTTTATTTATCATTTGTCATTTGGAAAAAAAATATTAAAAATCTTAAACATGGGGATTGTGTACGAATTGACACGTGTTGACCGTGTTTTCATAAGAACATTCGCAGCTGACCGTGCGTCTGTCGCAACAGTCATGCATGATGGCGACTCCCTCAATCTGCACTGAGAAATGCACTTTTAAAAAATTTGAAAGAGCATTTACACAGTTTCGTGCAATTAACTAAAGCCTTCTACATCTAGCAGAATGACCTTCATGCATCTCATTTGGCCTCGTCCTGTTCCATTGGCTCTTCGGAGACCTC
>NW_017259336.1:1313551-1340844 GCF_001594045.1 Atta colombica | reverse complement strand
TACATATAGATATATATTCTATATACATATAAGAGGAAACTCCCTTATTATGAAACATTGAGTTCATTTTGTAATTACTGAAAATCTATGAGAATTTAAAAATGTAATAGATCATTTTAAAAGAAATTTAATAAACTTTGAGATATTGAAATGTAAAATCTAATTTACAAATTTTTTTTAAATTGAAAAATGTAAAAAAAAGAGCTGCATGCAAATTCAAAAAACTATATTAATATAAGATATTTCGAGATATTGCTAATAAAGTGTAAATTATATCAGTATTGCAATTAGAAAACTTCATTTAACTTCATTTCTAAAATATAAATAATATTCAATATTTTCAGCACAGGTAATGTACGCCCAGAATGAGCATGCGATGCATTTCATATGAATCTTTTAATTTTACAGTGTTTTCTCTTTTTTTGTTATTGTACAATAATACCATATTAAAACTGTATTCTGTTTCATGATGTATATGATGTGTCATTTTATTCTTGTTGTCGAATATTAAAGAAGGCTAAAATGATATATCATATACATTATGTGTGAAACGGTACTCTTATTGTTAGAGCATTCTGAATATCTGGATATTACGAGCACGCTTTATGATTTCACGAAATCTAATGTCTACAATTAAGCAATTTGACATACTCGTGTTAATATTAATACGATCTTATTCTTTTAATGCAGAGTCTTTTACAGACTCTATTGCCAAATATTTATATATTAACAAAACAACATTTATTTATTAACAAAATTTTAAAGACACTTCAATAAAAACTAACAACATCTAATTTCATAAATCTCTTTTCGCAACTACACGCATAATCCAATAATAAATTTTCCACTGAATAGATTTCACTCCAAGAACAATATAATTCATAAATCAACAGATAACGCCTATTAGTTTAGTAGAAACTCCGCTATCTTATATCAAAAGCCCATTTTATAATAGGGAACTTTCTTCTATGTACATATTATTAGTATATATGTGATATTTAATTATATATCAATATTTAATTAATCTAGTCTAGATGAGATAAAAATAAATGATAAAAGAATGATATTTAATACTAACGTGAGATTTGTAGGCTGCTGCATTGATAGAGAGGCCATTGCAGACACGGTTTCTGTTTCGTCGTGTTCCTTCTGACTCGCTTCTATAGCGCTCATTGCGACTGTATGAGCAGCGAGCTTTACGCAAGGCCAGTGTGACATCTAAGAAAAAATATGATAATATATTAAATGATAAACTCAGAGTTGGTAAGTAAAGTAACGCATAACTTATGTCGTTATATTTTTTGTAACGATAATGATTTGATTAATCACTTTTATCATTATTTTATTTTTAGCATATAATACAATTTCTATTGAAAAATTGATCGGCTATTACGTTGCTTTTTGCCACAACCAAAAATTTTCACCTTCTATTATATATAATCGTTACACAATTTACGACAAATTTATTGGCAAAATCAATCATTTTTTAGACTTAACGATACTTTGACAACAAAAATTAAATAAACTGTTATATAGAAGGTCTGTCTCCGACCTCTAAAAATATCCGACCTCTGCGTATATTTTTGTCTTTGGACATCCTATAATGGGTATCTTCCAATTGTTAAATCACTAAACAATTGTTAAATCACTTTCATGCACACGACGACGACAAGTGCGTTCCAATTGTCATAATCATTACACAACATTGTATTGTGTAATATTCAATTCACCTGGATAGCGATGGTCTTCTGCAGCGTATCAATGGCGTTTTGGCAAGGAATTCTCGTAAGTTCTTCGTCTCGGAGAGGACTGAGTTCGTCACCAAGCAACGCTCGAACGCACTCTTGTGCCGAATCGCAGATTGCCGCTAAATCATATCCTCCTTCCAAGGCAAGGACGACTTTGCCATCAGCCACATTAAGTAAATGTTGTGTCATTCTGCCGAAGCATGCCGGGCTGACTTTGTAGCCACCCAATGGCGCCGGATGACCAACAGCAGCATCGAAACCAGCTGAGACGATCACGATGTCTGGATCAAATTCCTTAGCAATTGGCATGACAATCGTACGAAATGCCGCGAGATACTCCGCGTCGCTCATGGGCGGATTCAGGCCACCTGACCATGCCACGTTTACATTGTAACCGAGACCTTTGCCAGCACCGCATTCAGTAGGCCCACCGGTTCCAGGGAAGAAATTACCATCATCGTGTCTATGTATCGACAGGTACAGCACTCGTGGATCATCATAAAACATCTGTTGAGTACCGTTTCCATGATGAACATCCTGAAGAAGATATACAATGCATAATATTTCATCATATAGCATGTCCGAATATATTTAGAATCGCAGTCTAATTTTAACTACAATTTCGATTTGTTGTATTGCATTGCTTATTTTCATAGTGTAAAGACATTATTATCATATTGCACAATAATAACATTTCTCACCCAATCTAAGATTAAAATTTTTCTAACGTCGAGTTTCTGCTGAAGTAGCCTCGCTGCGATTGCCACCGAGTTGAAGAAGCAGAAACCCATGGCTTGATTAGTCTCTGCGTGATGCCCGGGCGGTCTTACCACAGCAAAGCCGTTCTTAATATCACCCACTGCTGTCTTGAATGCAAGATCAACAACACATCCCACTGCCATTCGAGCAGCAGGTGCAGTATTAAGCTCGTTCCACGTTGTGTCGGAATCAACTCCAACTCCACCACAGGGAAGTCGGACGAAACTTTTGATAGGCAATTGCGATAGTTTGGACATATCCAGTTTCTGTCGATTCAACGGATTCGTTCCTGCGCACATCACAAATCAATATCACTCGTTGATATAATTGTTTTATAGTTTAAAATTTAAGATCATTTAAAAATTTTTTACAGTACAATATATTTTTCTTTATTTTTAATAACTTAATAATAATAATTTGTGATTTAATTACAATAGAATGTAATTATACACATACGATTTAATTTTATCACTATAAATCATATTTATATACATTCAGTAATATAATTAATTAATGGATGACAAAAAAGCTTATATTTGTGGGTTTATTAAATCATTATAAGGTAATGAATTTACATTATTTGTCATCGTTTTGACAATAAAATGACAAATGCTAGTTACTTGGATAGTAACGTATATAAAAAACAAATTAGAATATTAGTTACGTCTTGCTAAATACTAAAAAGACTATACCAAAAGATTTTCATCAGTTGAACTGAAGACCACTTTTTATTGGCTACTTGGAACAATTTATGGAAAATTGCGCGACTATCATTTCCGAAGCATTTTAAAGTTTGTATCGAAGTAAAGCTTTCGAATGTTATTATTTAATAAGATATAATCAACAGTCTAAAATTTCTTTTATAAATATACGTTACTACTTGATAAACAAAATTTTGTGGCAAAACTTTTTGTCATCTCGTATATCTAGTATAAATATTTATTTCGATAACAAAAATAAATATCTAAAAATAAAATTCTAAAAATAAAAAATAAAATTTTAATTGTAAATTTCACGAAAGTTTCAAAGCTTCCTCAAATTTTTAAATAGAATTACTTCCAGAGTAATTCTTAAAACTGCTAGTTTCATTCTATTGTTCGTTAAAAATATTTGTTTATAAAGCTAAAATAGCATTGAAAGAGTAAGACTCACCAAATAAAAGTGCATGAGCTTCGCTATGACATGTTTGAATTTCTTCGAGTGTGGCCTTGCGCGAGCGTATTCGGTCGCAACGTTGCAACAAGCCCGTTTCTGATAATCTAGCCCATACGCTCTGCAATCGGCCACCATGTTCAGGATGACCTCTGACCGTTTCGCCACAGACACATGCATGTTTCAACATCAATGGATCATAAGCTAATCCCGTAGTGGGTCGATGCGAAGAACCTCGTGCAAAAATATCGCTGCTCTGAGGACCTTCGGAGACAAATTATTTCATGAACTAAAAATATTATTTCTTTGACAATTACATTTTAAATTAATTTACGTCAATCCTTTCTAGCTTTCTATTCTATATTTAGCTTTCTATATTCTATTAGGTGTACAACTTTACTTCCGCCGTTTTTTTCCGAAATTCGAGGCTTTATTGTAAAAAACTGGTTATACATTTATGATTCAAAATATTGTCCATTGCTGGCCACTACTTTCTCCCATCTTTCGGGTAGCGTACGAATCTCGCGTCGAAAAAACTGGTCATCTTTTGAGGCTATCCACGAATCGATCCAATTTTTTACTTCTTCATAAGACCGGAAGTGCTGGCTGCAGCCAGGCCGTGTGCCATTGATCGAAACAAGTGATAGTCAGAGGGAATAACGTCTGGAGAATACGGCGGGTGGGGTAGGATTTCAACGTTTCCAAGTATATCTTGACCACTTTCGCAACATGGGGTCGAGCATTGTCATGCTGCAAAATCACTTTATCGTGTCTCTCGTTAAATGCTCGGCTCAAATGCATCAATTGCGTTCGATACCGATCGCCTGTAATTGTTTCAGTCGGTTTTAACAGTTCATAATACACTACGCCGAGCTGGTCCCACCAAATACAGAGCATGATCTTGGACGTCAAAATCACCGTTCTTGAAGCGTTGAAACTACTCACGACACGTTCTTTCACTAATAGCGGCCTCACCATAAGTATTTGAGAGCATTCGATGAGCCTCGGCCGCAGATTTCTTCATATTGAAGTAAAAAATTAAAACCTCTCGCAAATGACGAGAATTTGATTTGTAAACTGACATTTTCAATCGAGAATAACTTTATGATGCAGACACAAATCGACTAATGTTTCTATGGGGTTATGTTCACAGATGCCCAAGTTTATTGTATGACGTCTATGATCTATTTATTTCGACTACCACTTACAGCTAAAGCCATCTATAGGAAAACGGCGGAAGCAAAGTTGTACACCTAATATATTTCTTATAGACAGAGAAAGAGAGAGGGAAAGAAAGATGTTTAAATATATAGATTATATAAATTCAATATGATATTAAAAACAAATCCAATAATCTATTCAATGTAATCATATTTTATCAATCTTTAAAAGCATCAAAGATTACTAAACATCAAATATTTAGCGCGTCATATTATTTATGATAAAAAAATATCTTTTACCTAGATGTACTAGAGGACTCGACAATGCTCTAGAAAGTGGTCTAGCTGACTGAGAAGTTCTGCTTAAACCTCCGGCGTAGATGGTCGACTCATTCGTCTGCAATGTATGCCTCATCATAAGATCTCTCTGTTGTTGAAGAAATTGTTCACGGCCTCTCGTCTGCTTCGAGATCTCGCTCTCCTCTGGATGATCTTTCTTACCCGTGAGATCTATTACTTCGGATTCTTCGGACTCTGGTGCTTCATCCAACTGATTGGTTTGACCGCGCGAGCCTACTCGCGTCAGGACAGTCTGACGGATCTGTTGTTTCAAATAATTGTGCGCTTGTTGCTGATCGTGCAACTGTTTCTCTGCGAGATATTCTTCGTAATGCGTAGGCGGTGCTATTATGCCGCTCTGTAGCATTGGATGACCTAATGGTAAGGGCGCGGATTGGGTTCTACCTATATTTGAAAAAAAAAAAAAAAAGGAACAGTCATATAAATGCTTAAATCTACGTTATTGACGAGGAATTATTAAATGATGCATGCTATGTTTCGTACAGAAATGGTCTCTCGAGAAACTTTGAATTATTAATCCCGGTAAGTTTAGCCTGCCTTCCAGAATCATTTTTCTCAGCGGAGACCATTGTCCATTAGAACAGGACACGCACGGTAAGAGCTTCTTCAAAGACAAAGAGGGAACATACTACCTAAAGGCCGGTGATGACCAGCCTTTTGCAGTCTTGCTTGCGCTACTTGTGTATCCGTGATCGGTGCTGCGGTATGATACACTGCTGCTGCCATTGCTGGATGCTGCCTGCTGCCACTCACCGTCGCGGACGGCGATGCCTGTTCTTGTAGATTCTGTTGTATTTGTTTATGGATGTATGCCGGCTCGCCTTCGATAACTGTCAGGGATGGATAGAACGGTAAGGTACCGTGCAGCATCTGACCGGTAAGCGGCATGCCGAGACGCGCCGTGAACGCAGCTCGCACTTCCGCTTCTGAGACCGGCGCCAATTTCGTCCCACTCTGAGAACAAAGAACAGCCTGATACCAAACACTTGAAAAGATTTTTCATACAATCTTATCATTAGCTTGTATCTTTGTTGGAATGAATAATTTCATCCAAGTTTAATTCATTATGTTTAAATTAATTTGTATAGAGTTTTTAGAATTAGTTCATTGTCATCTAAAGTTATTTAAGAGATCGCAAACAGAAGAATGTGACGTTTCACCTAATGTTCCGATTTTCTCCTTTTTCCGGCGGTCATAGTGAGTTCATTGCAGGTCGATAATTGTTAGATTTTAGATCAGAATATAGAAAATAACGATAAAAGTAACTATTACCATTAATTAAATTCATTATCAATACAATTTAACTATATTACTATTATAGTTGTACAAAAAAGGTAACACTGTTACTAGTTACTAGTTAACTTTTAAGTAATAATAACAAGTTATTTTTGGAAATCAGTAACTACAGTTATTTTTAAAAAGTAATTTTCTATTCCCTGTATTTAACATACATTTTATTATATAATTAAACATATATTTAAAAGAAAACTATAAGATTTAAATTGTCATGTTCGTATAACTAAAAAGCGCGAGTCGTAATTAGAAAGATAATTTCTAATGAAAAATATGCTTACTGATGAGCTCGACGGTACATGAGGTCTACCTAACGAGATGTTAGGCATGGACGGTGAACTGAAAAGCGAAAGATCCGAAAAGCTGCCTTGTTGACTACTGCTAGTGAGACGTCCTCCATATGCTGAATTTTCACCTTCCTGTAATAAATCAGAAACATTTCGTAACAAATTTTTATAACATTGAAAGATGACAACATATTAGGTATGGGAAAAAGTTCGTGGCGTTTTTCCCGTTAGATGGTATTAAAAAAACGCCACGAACTTTTTCCCACATTCTAATAATATAGTATTATTGAAGCTTACTTCCTGTATCGCTGTATTGCTTCCAGCAGTGGGACTGGCTTGAGAATTATTGACAGTCGGAGGAGAATTAGGCCCAGACTCAGGATTGCTGCCAGAATCTAAAAAATATACAAGTAGTACGCCGAGACTTCCGAGAAAGATAGGGAGGAATAGTGTCGCCTCGTTACGCAATAAAAATATATGTAACATAAATGAATGATCATGCGTACGGAAATTGCATGCGAAATTGCATTTTTAACGCGCGAACAAAGAGGAAAGACGTATGACTTGATAATCCTCTGAAAATAAACCAACTCTCCATACATATCGCGTGCAACACACACACACACACACACACACACACACACACACGCACACGCACACGCACACACACACACACACACACACACACACACACACACACACAAAATTTCGACTGTGATGATCCACGAAAAATTTTATGACGACCCAAATTATCACAATCTGTTCAAAGTATATATATATCTAAAAGTGACTTTTTAAACCTGTCGATCCGTTATTTGGAGAGCGATTTAAATATTCCTGGACAGCGTTAATTTACATATGTTAATTGGAGAGTATTTTCGCTCATGCTGTTACAGGAGAGTAACAAACGTCAAAAAGAACTCAACAGTCAATTAATTGAACACTCGGGGTGCGGTGAGAGACAGAAAGAGAAAGAGAGAAAAACAGAAATGTATATATGTAGTAACATTGGCGAATGTCACGTAGAGAAAAAGAGAATACTTTATAGAGTATAGGCTATTATCTGAGAGTTTTTTTAAAAAACTAACTCTTTAGCGCAATTTTATTGATTCATATGATCATTCGACATGTAAATAAGTTTTTTAAAGAATGCTCTTAAATTAAGTAGTACGTTTTGGAGATATTAACAAAAAATGTCATTTTCTATTATTTTTAATATGTCTCGAAAACAACATAAAATACGAAAAAAACTTCAAAAGAACTATTTTGTAGGAAATTAAATTATCTATCAATTAGATACATTGAAATTTTTTCAATTTCTTATTATTTTTTTCTTCCTTTATTTCTTCTTTTATTTCAGATTTATCGATGATATCGAAAAAAAAACTTTTAATGTTAAATAATTTAATATTTTTTAAATTGATAATTGCAATAAAAGAAAGTTTCAATAACATAAAATTAAAATAAATCCAAAATATTACAAAACTAATTGAAAGTTGGCTTGACTGAAGTCCAACTTGTGTTAACGACGATATCTTGGTCACCATTGATCAAAAACTTGTTTAAGCTCACATTTTTTTCAATGTTTTACTTTTTTTTCTAATAACGACAAAAAACATTTGGACTAAGAAAGTGAACAAATATAATTACCTTTGGAAAAAAAGGGAAAACACTTCACCTTTTTCAAGGGTGATTATATTTTCATTCTCTTGAAGTGAGATTTCACTTTTCTATTAGTTCAAACGCTTTTGTCGTTATTAGAAAAAAAAAGTAAACATTGCAACGAAAAAAAATGTAAGCTTAAACAACCGCAAGAAATTTAGAATGCAGGCAATAGCCTAATAACTGTCTTGAATAAAGATCGCGCGTACATTTTGTGTGTGTGTGTGTGTGTGTGTGTGTGTGTGTGTGTGTGTGTGTGTGTGTGAAAGAAAGGAACGTACTTGCTAATAACGATTTCCGCTTGAGATGCGACGCCAGGCGGTCCTTCCGGCGTGCCATCAAAGGTGAGTTTCTCGACGCAGCCATGTTCCTTTCCACGCGTTGTTTTAGTCGCACTTTCAGCAAGTTCGGCTCCGAAGCTGGCCAATTTTTCAGCCGATTGTTAGTTGGTCATTGTCATACCGAAGAAAGGGGCGGGGAAGGAAAAGAGAGACGGATGGAAGACAAAAAACGCGATGCGAGATGATCCCATATCACATTCGCATTCACGTTCGCTCGCTCGTATTATCGATTTACCGGCATGCACGTCGCGGAAGAAAATCGTGTATGAGATTCTATAGAGATTTCCTTATGATATTCGCGCTTGTATATAACGCGAATAATAACACGCACAATTTGTAAGATAACCGAATAACTCTATATGATCTAGTATCTAATATGGCCTACTCACTGTTTGTGATTAATTACACGATGAATTCAACAGACAGCACTAATATTATATTTGTCTGTTTTTGTCGTGTAATACATTTTTCAAGCCTATTGATTAGCTATAAGATAAAGAGATCCAAAAACTTCTTTATCTTATAGCCAATTAACACGTTTGAAAAATTCATCGTACGACATATATGTAATATTAATCAAAATCGTCCTGTCGATCTGACATTGCAATTTATTATTTACTTTATTAATTTTGTTATTTTCAGTAAAGCAAAATGCAGAATTATAATTATGATATATAATATGTCGTAGATAAATATATAATTGCATTCTATATCTAAAGAAAAAAAAGAATATAGAAAGTATCTCGAAATCAAAACATTTTTTGAGAAAAATATTTTATACAAAAATTATAATTTAAAACACGTCTGCCTCCTTCCTCCCCCTCTCTCTCTTAATCAAATCTTAGGCCCGTATTCAAAACGCGCTTACAACGATGTTAGCGCTAATATGCTATAATTTACGTTACATATTATAGAATTTTAGAGATAAAAGCGCGTTTTGAGTACGAGTCTTAATAAATTATATAATAATGCGCTCAAAAAAAAAAAAATTTTGCGCTCATTTCATTTAGCTAAAAAAAAAAAATTTTGTGGAGGGCTGAGTAGGCTGTCAGTCAACCTTCCACGTATTAATAACAACCGATTTGAAAAATTAAATACACAGAATTTATTACACAGCGTTTTTTCATATTTACATAATTTCAATTTTTGCGCTGTATCCCTTAAGGCACTTTTCTCTTGAAGCAAACAGCATATTATGGTTAGCATATTATATACCAACTAAGTAGATATATTTAAAACGCGATCTATTTATTAATCTAATCAATTTAACTTTGGATAGCGTTGTCAAGATCAAATCACAAAAATCAATGACCTTGACGACGCTACTCAAGGTTAAACTAATCGAATCAATAAATGAAATCATTTTAAACTCTATAACTTTTGTACGAAACATTTTGTTCAAAAATTTGTTTTCAAAGTATTTTATCGGTCCGAGACTTTTTCTTCACCCTGTATATTTTCGCGTGGACAATTATAAACCACTTTCGCTTTGCGTTGAAAAGTATTTGCATAGATATAGAAAAGATGAATATTCACAGAAATTGAGAATTTACCTATTACTTAAATCGGATAATGCAACATGTCCAACTTGCTATGTGCATGTCGGCGTTATCGATATATAATCCGATCGAGCGAATTTTGTTGAGGAATCATTGCTTTTCTTTATATTCTCGGATAAAGAAATGATCAAAAAAGCAAACATCGCGTTGACACGTAAGCTCATTTTCTGAGATTCAACTCGTTTCTCGAACATTGAAACACCATGCTTTAGTAGACATTCTATTACACACAAACTGCTTGTACGAAATGCATAAGTTAATTCAGACATCTCGAGACAATTACCTGTCTTTCTAAGCGGGAAATCGTCGCCAAACTTCTGCAGCATTTGTGGCATCTGATATGGATGAGCTGCATTCGTGGTGCTCGATGATTCTGACTGCGGTTGTAACCTAGATAAAAAAAGTTCGAGACATCATTTATAATGTATTAGCAAGAGTTAGATAAGGAATAGTCAATAAGAGAGCAAAGTATGTTAAAAGATGCGTCGTTCTAATAAGACATTAAAATTCTTTCAAAATTCTCAGTTTTTCGCATTGAAACTTCATATGTATATTAAAAAAAAATCTATTATTAAGAAATTGTAAACAAAAAAATAAGTTAGAGCAGGAATTACACACACACACACACACACACACACGCGCGCGCGCGCGCGCGCACATATGCACGTATACATGTATATATGTTGTGCATTTTACCAGTTTCTATATCCGGGTGTACCGGGTACTGCTCCGTTCGCCGCAGCAGCTGCCTCCCTTTGCTTTTTATTCACCAGAAAACTCTGTAATCGTAAGAACGTAAACAGAATTATAGGATTCGCGTAAAATTTAAAGCGCGTGCTATTTACAAATTTGGAAAATCGATATTTTATCTCCGACTGAATAGACGAGAGATCGTAAATGACTAAATATTACTCTCTTAGCTAATCAAAATTTTCCTTCACAAGATGACAAAAATTGTAAAATATCAAATAATATGAACCGTTCGAAAAGGGAAAATTAACTACGTGTATTAACATTATAAAAGGATTTGAATGAATGGGCTTGATTCTGAAAATTGTTAAAGTTGGGTAACCAGTCAGTTATACGATAAGTATTAGTTACTACATTACAATAACAATTATCAAAAAAAAGTAACTTGTAACGGTAATGGCCTTACAAATAACTAGTTACTTTTATTCCCTGGGCTCATTCCACTTGATAATAGATATTCAAAATAGAAAAGTGTATATAGAACTTCTGAGACTTAAGAGTTAATACTACGAATATACAAAATTTAAGAGATAAGAGTTAATCTTGCTATCCTTGCTAAAAATTTATGATCTAACATTCCTCGTACCTAAAAATTAAAAAAAAATGTATTGTCTAATAACAAAGAAAAAAATCCAAATTTACATGAAGGCGTTCCTTGACTTCTGTGGATGCATTCGCGCTATGATCATGCTTGTCTTTCTTCCTGAGAGCCTCGAGTCTTTCTTTCTCTCGCCTTTGTTCCTCCAACTGCTTCTGCTGTTCCCAGAGCTGCGGCAGAAGTAAATTAATTATTTCTTGTAAACTCATCCTTTTTTAACAATCTATTATATCTCTCTATTATGTGCGCTAAGATCATTCTTCTACTCTAAGAAAGATGACTAGCAAATCACTATAATGTCGAAGTACAAACAAATCTATAAGACTAGATTTACCTTTAGTTGATGCATCTGTTGCTCATGCAGTTCAGCCAATTGTCGTTCCTGGGCATGATACTGTTGCCGGAGAATCTGTTGCTGAAGTTGATGATGCTGCTGTAGCTGGAAGCAAATCCAGATATCTCAAGGATAATGTAACATCTTTAGCTAAAAACTAAAATGTCAAAAAGTATCTGAAGGATATAAAATAATTAAAAGTATCTGAAGGATATAAAATAATTTGCAAGTGAAACATAATTGACAAGTCGCTTATTAACTGTACATTTCTTTTTTTTAACTGAAATCGTTACAAATCATTCCTGTTTGCGATATAATATTTTTTTTCTATATTATTATAGTATATTAATTTATATAATCAGGCATTTATTTTTTCGATTTGAAAAATAAAGGAGTTTCGATAAAAAAAAAAAGGAACAAATAGAGCTGTAGATTTATGTACAGAGCTTTCCAATATGTTACCGAATAAAAGCTATTGTCGCACGCGTCCAGCGGAAATGCAAAAGTATATGCATAACGGTGCCAGTGCAAAGTTTCATGCCAACATGGTACGTATCCGACACTCTGTTTTAATCCAATTTACCGTGTCTCTCGAATGTTTTTCGTTCGTCATTCGTCGCACGTGGGCGACTTTGAGTCGCCTTTTCTCAGAAGGAAATGCGTAGGTTGCTGACACAGAGAATAAAGCGATTTCGTCCAATTGGTTACGTTTGCGAATAAATGCTGTCACGCGATTCCTATGCAAGCGTTGCACTTTTAGCAAGCAAGTATATCGAACGCGGTATCATCCGATTTGAAATCAAAGGAGTTGCTAAGTCTAAAATTAATGGGTAGGACAATTCTAGAATCTTGTCTCGCTTGTAATCGTTCTGCTTTTCTGATTGACATTCTCTGAGGCTAATTGAGATTTTTTGGTTTTAAGAGGGTCAATTATCTCTTTAGATAAATACTTGGTATTTAAAAATTTATTTATAAAACTATTAAATAAATTTATATGAATTTTATATAAATTTCACGTCATTATCTTTCTGGTATTCATAATCGGATCTTATATTTAAGATTGTTTTAAGTACAGTCTTAAGCTGTCATGAACCGATCAGAGAGCCGTATTAGTTTTTCTATGTATTATATCTAAGACGGTTTTAAAATAAGAATGAATTATGAATACCGCCCTTGGCCTTACAAATAAATGCTTGTTTGTGATTAAAAAGAAGAAATACTTCTGGCGAATTTTATTGAAAGAATTTGCATTAAAATTTTATCTTCGGAATAAAATTTCGTGTTGCGGAAGTGTTTCGGTAATGAGTGCATGTCAAAAATAAGAATAAATAAAGAATTGGATTCTCAAGTTTTAATAAACAATAAAAGATTGGACTAATGAGAGTATCAAGAATAAGAATTTTTAAATAATATAAAATGTTCAAAAAAGGCAGAAAATGTCGAAGGAGGATTGCTCTAAGGAAATCTTTCATTTCAACAGGTGAACAACATGACAGAGAAATTAAAGATTTAATGCTCAGTGATCAATGATTGACAATTTGAGATATGATTAAACGTATTTGGATTATTTGGTTCATGTCAATTGATTTTAAAAACAATTTAAGCGTTAGACTGGTCATATCTCACATTGTTCCAAAAACGCTGGTTTTTTTTTATTTGATTTTATGGTTAAAATTCAATGAATATTACTACACAAGCTCCGTTTTGAATCAATAGCTAAAAGAGAATTTGTCGCACGTTCTAAATGACTATATCTGAAATCGACTGTAAAAATTGCTTCGAAGATTGGAAAACATGTTGGCATGAACAAACGTATTGCAGTGGGAGGGCATTATTTTAAAAACGAAATAAATTTAATAATAATGGATGAATCTAAATTTATAGTTTGCGTTTTATTAGATCAGTCCCAGTACATTTGATCACAGTATTTAGTTAATATTAAATCAATACTGTGCTATCTATATAATGTTAATTTTCTTATTTTATACATATTTTATATATATTCACAAAAAAAAAACAGGGCACTTTAATGTTATTCTCTTTTTATAAGCAAGTATATTTATAAAAAAGTTGTTCGTTTTTATTCCTAGGCGGAATCTAATTACAACAAAGTACCGCAGTTACAATATATCACATACGGGATATATTTACTTCCGGGCAAATTATCCGCAACGTTAAATCTGACCTTTGCAGAAATATCGATGTCTTTGAACTTAATTACGATGTAACTAAAGTGCGCACGATGTGCATGATCAATCAAATTCAATCGAAACTCAGCTGGGCTGTGTAATCTTAACTTCGCTATGTATTCCGCGTAAATTTCTGTAATAGTTATTCACAATTGTAATTTGTTGTATTTCAATGATATTCGTAAAAAAGATATGAAATAATATTATGCAGTACGATACCAGCTATACTACTATTTAATAAACTATTAAGGGGACATTGAAACGATGGCCGAATTTGATTGATTGTCAATAATATAGACTTTGTAATCCAAACTCATTTTCTTATATCATCGTTTTGTCTTACTCAAATGTATGTCCTCCTTATCTTACGTATTTGCAACGCCATCTCTTGCAAAATTCGTCACTACTAGACATAATTACTGTTCAATTTATATTCTCAGTTCTTCGCTAATAAGCAAATTACGTATATACGTAATTTGCAAATTAATATAAATCTTTTTTTTCAAGCTTTCAATCTTAGTTCCATTAACTCAGGACTATTTTACGTAATTCAACGGTGGTGCAATGTTATTTTGTCCATACAAGCTATAGAACTTTTAAGAAGCGTCTATGTTAGATGACTTTTTTCGATTTTAGAATAAAATCTACTACCTCACTTGCTAATTTTAGGCCTACTTCAATTCTATAAAAGGATTTAATCCTCCGTAAAGAATTTTTCCGTTCAATCTATTCGGAGATTTTTATACGACTGTAATGTATCAATAATTTTGTTATTTCAACGTTTTCTTAATTCTGTTTTTCTTTCAAAAGTAATAAATATTACAATTTATTTTCTGCCATCCTACATTATACGTCAGAAGAATATCCAAAGATCTTGTTCTTCATCTTAGCCGATTTTATTATGAAGAATTTGTTATTACTTATTTGTTATTCATTTTTTTATGTTAACATAATTTCTTTCAATTATGAAATATTATATTGCGAATTATTTTTCCGTTATATTTAATTAATCATATAATAATGTATATCGTAATGTTACAAAAATGTATTAATTTTTTTACGAATACATTTCATAAAAAGTAAAAAATACTTTTGTAAAAAAATTATTGTTCTTCAACATGCTCAATACTTTTAATTGTTAAATTGTTCATTTAACGAACAATTTTCTTATCTTGTTACACAACAGTTCCACAGAAGTTTCAAAGAATCCGATATTTTATCAAAGAATTCAGTGAGTTCTATGTTACGTGCATCTTACATAAATGCATCGTACGTTACCTCGAGTATCTTCTGCTGCAGTGCATGTTGGCCATGTATGTTGGTAGTATCGGCAGCTGCAGTGTGATAAGTGCCGGAAGTCAAGGTAGCCGTGGCCGCGCTTCCTCCGCCACCGGCGCCCAAATCTCGCGGTCGCGGCATTGGAGAGCCCGGCGTGTCTCTGGCCATCTCTATGCACATGTAATAATAATAATAATATACGTCCAATAATATGCCTCGGTGAATCTCGCCGTCGTCACTATCACCGTGTTGGTGCTGGATGACCATTGATGATCTTTACGCTCGAGGTTTTTGCGCGCAAATGTCGATTAAACGCATTCGTCCGTTGTATGTAAATTCTTATAATTCGTTTTTTTTCCTTCTCTTATTGTTAGTCTTTTATCTTTTATCTTTTATGAATGTGATTAAAGATGAATGTCAGAACTTCAAGAGGATAACACTATTGCCATAATATTTTGCTAAGATGTTAATATATTTTGTTTCTATATGTAAAATTTTAAGTGGCTTTATAATGGCCACTAACGGTTTTAAAAATCGTATAAAATTATGTTTAATCTTAAGACTCTTACTCAGGATTGAGTCTATTATTAATTAAAATATTTTAAATTAATAATTGACGAAAATATATATAATTAAAAATCATTGACGGTAAATGTTAAAAATAACGATCCTACCTCTGACTTTGACCTTGATAAATTGTCAAGATCATGGTCCTTAAGCTTCGAAAGAAGGTTTTAGTCCGCGCTTATTATTCATTCAAAATTTATATTTATAAATAAAGTTGGCAATATAAATGTGTATATATTTAACCGTATAATTTAAATTATAATTATCATAAATATCATAACTCAATATGTCCACTTCCCCTCCTTCTACGGGGCGTTTCTATGAAAAGCGAGGTCCACCCCCACCTCCGCTCCTCTACCTAGGGGCGCCTAGAGGCGAGCTAAAAACTTTCCAAGGACTCTCATTCAGGGCCACGACCTTGACAATATATGTCGAGATCAACGGAAGAGAGTCCGATATTTTCAACATTTACCTTAATTCTTTCCAAACTAGTTAATATTAAAATTAGAATAGAACTGTTTATATAAATGAATCAACTAAATATAAATCAAGTAAGAATCAACTAAATATAAATCAAGTAAGAATCAACTAAGAAGTTTAAAAATTACTTCAATCAAAGTTAGATATTAAGACTAATACATACATGTATGTGTGTGTGTGTGTGTGTGTGTGTTGTAAACAGGATTGATAAAAAACATGTTTAAAACATACTTAATTGATGTTTTTAATATGTTTTAAACAAGTTTTTTTTTATAATACTGTTTTTTTTATAATATTGTTTAAAGCATATTTGAAGCATTAAAAATATATTCAAGAAAAAATACGATACATTTTTATTCTAAAAAAAAAAAAAAACCTAATTTTTAATCTTTACTAATCCTAGTTGTAAATCAATTTCTTATATATGTGTAAATAAATTATCTCAGAAATATGAATGCGCGCTGACTATTTTGCTGATTACTTTCAATACAATCAATCTGAAATACTAATAATCTTTCTAAATTAGATCGTTGATTTGATGCTATTAACATTTTAAAATCTGTAAAAAAACTTTGAAAAAATATTACTTTGACGAGGATTTGAATTCGGATTTCCCGTATTATTCCGCAGCTCCTCACTATTAAGACTATATCAAAGTCTTAGCAATATTTTTCGCAATAACTAATATATAGCTAATATATAGAGAGCGCATTGGAAGGTAACGTGTATAAACAATGTTAAGATTAGGGACAATAGCTAATAATTTGTTTAGACACGAGTAGCAAATTGAAAATATGACAGTTATACGTTAAAAAATCATCCCGTAATTTAATAACAATTATTTGATTATCTTGAAATTTATCGAATGATGATCATTTAACTAGATAAGTGCTATGATACATCTTTAAATTGATAACAAGTTGATTTCTCGTTCGACAAATTAATTTCAAACTTTCACAATGATTTTAATGACGCGAGATAAATACTGCACAACATTTTATCTAAAATATACGACTATAATTTACGTGGGAAAGAAGGCACTCATTGTGATCAATAGAGATTAGAAGTCATAATAACTGTTAAACTCAATCTCACTTCAAAACATTCCCGTCGCATTCTTTTCAATACCATCGCTGGAAAATTACAATCTCACTTCCTGTCATTTAACAACAAGTGTTGTTTCGATCATTTTTATTGATTACTAATAAAGAACATGCCGCCACATGTAGTCGAACGTATAAAACTAATCGAAAAAAGGAAATCGCTCATATACATCCATATATTTTAATTGTACCTCATTTTAAATTCGATAGACTTAAGACAAACCTACTTTTAAAAAGTCATCAAGATAAAAAATATTGAAAAAAACGGAATGTTGAAAGAAATTCAAGTTTTTTTATATGCTTGTTTTTAACTCATTACCTGTTACTTTTCAAAGTTCAAGTTTCTTGGAAACATACGATTATACCAATCGCACCTTGCGTGTGTGATAATTATTTTTTTCTGTTTCTTTTACTGAGTATTTGGAAGGTTAATTTTGAAATGACCTAGCGGAGACATGAGAGAGCGCGTTCCCACGCCCTTCCTCTCTTCTTGGATCCTCTCATCGCGTCCGGCTTGAATGATGTCTGAAAGATGTCTGGCGGACACCGTGTATTTTTCCTTTCGCCGCGTCGTTCTCTCGCGATGTCTCAGGACGAAGAACATCGTAAAATTTAACGTGAATCGACGCGCGTGTTGCCGTAACGATGTTTATCGCTTTGATATTCGTTCGCGGTGCGATAGTGCGGCTATTTTTAGCATTTATTACGCACGCGTACGCGCCACACAAGCGACCACTTATCGCTCACTCATTTGCGATTTTTCTATTTTTTCTCTTTTCATTTTATATTCCAACTTTTTCAACTTTTATCTCCTCATCGTCACGCCCAAGTTTAAGGATTTGCTCAGAACATTCGAAATCTCGATTCGAAATGGAAGGAAGGAGGAAAACCAGTAATCACTTGTACCTAATCACTCCATTCGTGACATCTTTTATCGCTAGAGATCCAAGTTCAAACTCGATCACACATCGCCACGCAATTATTGTAAACTACATTGCCAATATATTCATAAATATTATATGTAGCAAAAAAAAAAAAAAAAAACAGCCTTTAGCGAGAAACTTTTTATTCCAGTTATCATACTAAAAATTACTGGTTCACTTCAGTTACAGATCGCTCTTTGCACTTCTGATCTGAAATTCTAAAATTGTTGCTCTATCGCAATAATTTATTGTGTCGCTCCGCATCGATCGCGATCGTTCAGCATAAGTTTCCGGAGTGCTCTCCTCGTTGAAATTCGTACGATCGCAACTTTGGAATTTAATTCACAGGTGGGATATCCACGACGACGACGACGACGACGACGTCGACACGCGACGGTGCAGAGGCGGCGGCGATAGTGGCAGCGACGCAGCGGAGGTGTGAGCGCGCGCGTGCAGGAAACGACGGCGGAGAGACGAAGAGAAGAAGAGGAGCTTTATATACGCTGCTTGGCACGGCAAAAGCAACGATCAGCGCTAAATTTAACTCGCACTGGAAGCGATTACGCGAGCCTGGGAGTGAAGCTGAGGTGAGACAAAGAGGGAGGAGACTACGACACGAGACCGATCGGAGGGGAACCGAGCGAGAAGAGAACGCGAAATTACCTGCTTGATAGATGGATCACGACTGAACGATCGCGACCACAAGCGATTCTGATAATTCCTCATCATTCGCGATGGGAGATGATGCAACGCGCGTCCCGCGGCGAGGCGCATCGAAGCGGGGAACTGCGGATATTGGCCAATCATCAGTGACTTGTTCTTGGCCGCTCGTTCACGTGCTCGCCACTCGACTCTACATCGATGTGAGCAACGAGAAAACCTGTTGCGAGTAACGAGTAAATTAAGCCCTAAATAGAAAAACTCTGGTCGAGTGTATTCGTATTTGGTAATACGAATGTTAACTTGCCGCTGAACAAGCGCAATCAGTGATATAAATGACTGTAAGTGATAATAAATGAGATTTCTTATTACGTTTGTACTTCCGCATTTTTTTCCGGAATCATTACCGGAACTAAATTAAATGGTCTCTCTGAGATTCTCATTCACAAACAGCCTCTAATCATAACAATCTATTCTAATAACAACCGTTAAAAGTTTTTAAATTTGTTCCCTTTTTATTTATAAGGTCTATCTATTATTCAATCTTGAATAATAATATTGTAAGTAAGAAATTGTTTTTTCTGTTTTTACTTTTTTTTATACAAAGGCTGTATAATATAAACCTGTATAATATAAACTGAAGTTTAAAAGTTAAAGGCTAAGGACTAAAGATTAATAAAGATAAAAAACATAAATGCTTGATATTCATTCAAAATTTGTTTTTTATTTCTTCGAGTTAATATATGAGGTCAGGCTTTTCAATAAATAAAACTTTTATGTGAAAGATAAAAATCTTGAAATCACGAATATATTATTCAAAATATCATTTATTGTTCAAAATTCAATTATTAAAACATGCTTTTATTGAAACATGCATTCCTCTCCTACGCTGTTATATAAATCTGCTATCACGTATCTTTTAATAATAATATGCACGACAGAGCTAATTATGATGTATCACAGAGGTAAAAAAGAAGATTAAAGATAATTTTCTTTTCTTCAATATATAACTTTATAAATCAATAAAATTGATCGATTTTTCATAAAAATCAAATAAGTTCATCTCTTTAAATTTTGATTATGGCACCAAATTCTCTATCAATATAAAATTATCATTAATGTAATACAATTTAGTACAAAATAAGTTATTACTAAAAATTCTGATAGGTTCGATTTGATTCTGCTAGCTTTATAACACTCAAACGTTCTTTGTTTTGTTGTGACTTTTTCCAAAACAAAGACAAACAAATCTCTAAAGATTTTTTTTTTATAAGTAAACCAAACGTTTATTAAGTTGCACGGTGCGCGCACGCGTGCGTAATAATCATCACAGTGTAACTGCACAGCACATGCAGATGCGTCCTCATTTGAGGCTTATATTGCCCGCACGCGTAAGTGCTGCACGTGCATGTGCGGGCGATATGAGGCTCATGCGAGTGTTCCAATTGTGATTCGTATCGCACACGTAATATGCCTGCCGTATGTGTGTGAGCACGCGATATGAATCTTACCTGAACTATTTTAAAATGTGTATTTCATTTACTTGATGAACATCTAAAAAAAAGTGTTACACTTTCATCTTGGAGTCCTTGGGACTTACTTCAAAAAATTATTATTTTATTAGAACGTAACTGAAGGATCTTTTAATATTTTTAATATTGCGCTTCTTTTTTTCTATTCTGTATTGTCTTTTAAATTCGAGAAATTTAAACTCGCTACGTCCCTCTGGTGATGATGTAGCGAACTGTTCGACGATGTATGCGAATTTTCTGTTCGAAATAGATTATACATTTATATTTCTTAACTGATTTGAATATTTCTTTAACAGAAATACTCGGAAATAAATTCTAAAAAGAAGACTGTGTGAGAGTCGATTTTGAAGTCTTCCTCAAAGATAGTTCAAATATGTTAAATTGATTGATCTCGCAGGAATAATACACGATCACTTCTACTGATCTATTCTTTTGGGAACATTCTATTCCCTATCTCTCCAAAAAACGTGATAGAAAGAATGAGAAATAGTATATGTAAAATAACAATTCAAGAGTAAAGTTTTTACGAAAGCTAAAGACATATTTAGATGAACATTTTGAATATCTATTGCAATAAAAAGAAATGTTTGAAACTTATACACTGACTTCTTTTATATCTCGAAAATAGTTAAATTTTCGAAAAAAATACTCTTATACAAAGATATTCAGCTCATTGAGTACTATCGATAGAATGATTCAAAAATACCTCTTCTAATTAAAACATTTTTTTGTATTGGTAGTAAAAAATTAAGGAAATTTAAGATTACTCAAGGTCATTTAAGTATGTCTCATTACACTTATTCTATAATTTTGACAATAGGTATTTTCCTCGAAATTGTAATCCTTTTTTTAAAAAAAATGTGAACTTTTTATCAAACTCACTCTATATATACAATATCTATATATGTATATATAATAAATAGCAAAGATGCTCACCCTTTTGAGGCAGATGCGTGAAAGCGGATGTAATTTCAACGCTTCTATAGCCCACGTCTTCTGAAACAAATTACAAGCATTTTATAAAATCGATGATTATATATAAAGAGAACAATGGGATAGTTTTAGCTTATTATCTCTTCAAATCTATACTAATCAGCAAATAAATATTGCAATTCATATATAAAAAGCGCGAATATTAATAAATTATTGCATGTCGATTGACGTCAATTTATTCAAAACATAGAAAAAGTTCTGGACTGGAATAAACTATTGTAAACTACTACGTCATATTGATAATATTATTGCCATCACAATAATCCTATTATGACTGATCGGATTATTTCCGAGCGTAAATTCCTGCAATCTTTTTGCATACTTTTTTTAATCTCATCTTTCACGTATGCACCGATAATAAAATAAAAAGTCGGATCTTGATACAATGTTATTTGTATTCGATAAGAATTGAGACCACATCTCCTTTATACATCTCCCTTTATCTAAAATAATACTTGCAAACAAAATTTCGATCTTTTTGTTTAGGTTTTGTAAAACTAAGTAAGTTTTAAATGTTACTCTTGAAATGGATAAAAAAGTATTTCCACAGATATAAAGTATTTGCTTTTTTTTTTAACAAAATAATTTTCCTATATAATAAAATTTTTTACATTCTCTATAACAGTGGAAATTAAAATAAACAAATTCTAAAAAAAATGAAATTCAACAAAAAGAACCTCATATACTTTATAAAAAAATTGCTTCGGTCAAATTAACAGAAACTGAAATATATTTTAGTTTAATTTTTAAGTAGTGGCTGATCAAAAGTTTTCTCAGACAAAAAAGTCTTAAAATCAAAAACATAAGAAATGTGATGATTTGAAGTGATCGCTTTATTAGAGTTTAAAAAATGTTTTTTTAAATTCATAGATTAAGGTAATTCTTTAGTAAATCGAGTTATCACAGAAAAGTCTAACTTTTTTACCCTGATAATAGAACAAAACGCTAGCAAATTGTGACCAAATTGGCAGTAAACTCGAGCAGAGTTCCCACTACAAAACCTATCTGTGTCTGCATTTGGCTAAGGAACTGCCTATGAAAAACCTATTGACAGACTATGCTAGCAGATTAATGACAAAAACAGAGCAGAGTCTGTTCAAATCATATTCTGCTCGATTTCTGCTCCCAATTTGCCGTCAGGTTATGCAAAATTTTGTTCGGTTTCTGCCATTCAATCTGCTGGCATAACGCGTCTAGCAAGCATTATCATATTTCTGATAGCAGTTTGCTGATTTTGTCAAATATTACAAATTCTGTGTGCAATTTGTTGCTTTTCTATAATCAAAAATTGTTAACATGCTCTGCTTGAAAACTGTTTCCCAGATTTTGTTATTAGGTAATGTCACAAAAAAGTAATAGGTCAACGGCCATTCTGAAAAAATATTTATGTGCATAAACTTACATACAAATTTAACCTCGAAAAGTAAATATAACGACACCTTGTTTTCATTTGACGAAAATATAATTCTTGATTTATTATCGTATGTTTCATATTATTTCATTACGATATACACATAGTTTTAATATATTATCCAAATTATGCATATCATGTATTGATTTTTGTGATTTTGTGTGGACACCTTCTGACATCTCAAATTTTCGACATTTTATTAAAGAACCACATTAAATTAATATATAAATGTTTAGAAAAAAAAAAAATATATATATATATGTGTGTGTGCCACTTTTATTTAATAACTCCAAACTTTCTCTGTCGTATGATGTGTGTGTGTGTGTGTGTGTGTGTGTGTGTGTGTGTGTGTGTGTGTGTGTGTGCGCATACGTACATTCATGTGTGTTATGCAAAGATCAAAATCCCGTGATTTCAATACTTCAATGACTCAAAATTCTCTGCGTCGTCATCGTTGCGCGCGCGCGTGTGTGTGTCGTGATGAAACAATAAGCAAGACGTTTTGGATAAAATATAAAGAAAAAGGATATATATATATATATATCAAAAAGACTCCTGATTGATTGAAGAATCTATTCTTAATCCTTAAATAGGCGCAGAGCCACTTCAATAACTAAAAAAATACAGAACGCATTTGTTTCTGATCTTCGCATTTTCAAAATCTTCCTATTAGGATGTCATTTTGAATGTAATAGTAGCTAATCACGCCGCTGCATTATGCGCACGTGTTGCTCAGATGAAGCGTGATCCTATGTATCCAGTTAGTTCTTTCGTCAGATAAGATTTTTTATTTCTTTCAAAGTTTTGACATTTTATAATAATTTCAGGTAACTTATCATGAGAATAATACGTGTTATTGAAAATTATTAGATATTTTTTAAATAAATAGTTGTTTTTTGTTTCTTAAATTAGATCAGATAAAATAATTTTAAACATGGAAAAAGGAAGAAGAAAACAAATTAAACTGTACTCGGAGCAAGAAAGTGATTTCAAAAGAAGAGGGAATAGATAATTATTGTGCTAACATCATAAAGCTAAAGTGATATTGAAGAAGAATCTAATGCAGAAGAGTTAGCAGAAATAGAAGAAGGTCAAATTCCGAAATAAATGAGACTCAAGAAAAACAAACAAGTAAAAATTACTTCAAAAGTAAACATAAATAAACATTCTGTTTTGAAGTGGCAAAAAGTTTTTTATTAATTATAAGCATCCGATTACATAATATTATTTTGCATATCCCTGATATGAAACAAATAGCAAGAAATGCATAATCGCTCTTAGAATAGTTTTCATTTTATTTTTATGAAGAAATATGGAATTTACAAAAATTTGATCAAACTACGAATATGTACAAAGATATATCAATTATTCTTGTATCAATTATTCGATACCAGACGATATATCACTCTGACAATCTATCGATCATCGTCGTGATGCTTCTTTTGTTCATTATTCTGATCGAGTCTATGTACCATAATCATAAAGTCACCTGGTCTATTTTCAATCAAAGACCATAATAGTTCGACGAGTGTCGGTGCAGTCATCGCGATGACCTTAGTGCCGCGTATGCCTCTGACCTATTATTATTGAAAATTAATCACCGTTTTATCGACTCCGTTATACCTGAACAGCTTGCATACTTTGCGATTGCACGGCAAAACAAAGATTGAATAGCGTAAATTATTTTTCAACTGAGAAACAATGAATATGTATTGAAATCTAAGATTAGAACGCGCGTCATATCGCGTCAATCTTCAATATTCTAAATATTGATTACACAATAAAAAAATATTTTAAAAGCACTTCATTGTACATACGTGGACAGAAATGCCTATTCATTTGCCGGAGTATCGGAACACATTCAAGATGTGTTTCTCTCTGAATATTAAGTTATTTTTTTAAAAGTGCAAATGTTTAAAAATATCGAGCAAGTGAGAGTTACTTTTTAAATTAATAATAGGTAATTAATTTATTAATACTAACATTAATATATTGATATTAATATTATATTAATACTATATTATATTAATATAATTAAGTTATTACTTAATTATATTAAATTTAATTATATTAAAATAATTAAGTTTAAATTATTATTTATTAATTTATGTTACCGTTTTTCGAATAATTATCAGTCATTATACATAAAACAGAGAGAAATATATCTTAAATATGTTCCAATATTCCAGCAAGTCCAGATGAGTAGACATTTCTGTCTGAGGGTGTATGCTTTTGATATTTTTTTATGCAGTTAAATGTTAAAGATACATATTTATCTTTATTTACTTATTTTTACAGTTAGTCCCAAATGACTTTCAAATGATGTTGATATTGATTTTAATCCTCAAGAAGATCAAGGTTATTTCAGTTTTTTCCGTCGATGTTCATTGAAAAATTATTAATAAAACAATTTGTATAAATGAAATGTAATTTTTAGACATGCCAAGTATATGCCAGGCTATTTCATTTGTATTTTGCATAATTCAGTGTTTGTATGCAAATGTTAAGATTATAACTTAGAATAACATTGGAAAGAAAATAGATTGTCATATTCAAGTATTATAATAGAGAGGCGGACTTCATTTTGCATGGAAGGTCAAACATCTCTAGGCAGAGGAGGGGAAGTGAGGTAGACCTTCGTGTAGAAAATCGGTCGCCCTGCCTAGGCGACCGACTTTCCATGCAAAGCGAGATCCACCCCATATCCTCCTACATTTTAAAAAACCTGTAAAGAACTTATTGCGAAAACCTTCTCTCGTTCATTCACTCCTTACTCTCTTCTTGCTTAAAGCCATTAGACTTTCCACGTAAAGCAGGGAAATAATTGATACTTTGATTGTTAATAACTTTTTAACGAATAACTAGCGACACTAACGACTATCGGAGGTCAGCATTATGACTTTGATAACGTATGTTAAAATAAATGTCATCAGAGCGAGATTCTCTGTTTGAAACTTTTACCGTTAAATATAATAAAGAAATTAATTTAAAAATATTTCTCATAATATATAACAAAAGCGTTTCCAGTTTCCTTTATCTCCAAGAATACGCGATATATACGCTGTTCTTTTAATTAATAAAATTATTTTTGCTGGCAATTGTATCTACAATGCGGCAATTAGATGGCAGATGCCACATTTATCATGTTGACAAAACACGAATGACGTAAGAATATATTACGTGACGTTTTTTAAAAAGATCATTTATCATTCGTCCGTAATTATAGAATAGCTCACGTAATCGGTCATTCAATATGAAATTACGATCGGCATTTTCCTTGGGCAAATTTATTTTTACACGATTACATCTAATCAAGATGTTTTTACAGAAATGTGTGATGCTTCGAAACACATAAGAAGAGGCTCTATGATCCTCATCGATTTTGATTAAATTTGTAGCGATGTTAAAGATGACTATAAAATGAACATCTATAAAACCGTTACTTAAATGGACCTTTTAGTAAGATAATAAATAAATATAAATCCCCCGTCTGCTTATCAGAGATGAATAATTATGGATTGATTTTTTTCACAAATTATTTTTAATATTCCTAATAATACAAAATAATACAAAAAGATTATATAGAAATCAAGAAGGGGCATAAAAACAGCTTTATTGATTATCCTTCTTTTATCAGTCGTTGATCGAACTCAAACCGGCGGCATTGTAATTTAGTTAGTGCGCTAACTGCTAAGCCATGGAATTGCTTGTTCTTTAAGTATATCTTTTATTAATAATAATATGTACAATACTAATACGTATACAAGGTATCTGTTTATAATTTTATTATTTATTTCCCCTGATAGATATAATCGCTGATAGATAATCGCTGAAATCGTTAAAATTATGAAAATGACTGAAATATTGAATACACTTCAGTATAAGTAACTACTTTTAAAATTGAAATACTATGAATTTAAAGATGATTAATAAAAATCAATAAAGAAATCCAATGAAAAATAACAAAAATAATGTAAATATTTAATATTTAACAATTAAAGCTAATCATTAACAATTAAAGCTAAAATTGGTAAATGTAATCTAAAATGATATCTATTTTCTAATAACAAAAATAATAATAAATATAATAATAAAAAATGTAATAATCCATAAAAAATCTACATTTAAACATTATTTACATTTGAATTGAATAT
>NW_017259336.1:1311834-1313451 GCF_001594045.1 Atta colombica | reverse complement strand
TATATTATAGGATAATCGAATCATATAGATAAATAATTTTTTTCATACTTAATTAAAATTGATTATATTATCTAATTAATTTGTGTATATATTTAAAATATAAGATTTTTATAATATCTTTAAAATAATTGATTTATATTAAATAATTACAAAGTTAAAAAAAATTTAACTTTGCATTTTTCTGTCACAATTATTCACAGTGACCCTATTCGTTGGAAGCATTACACATTAATGCCAATTGCACGGAAGCAGTGCCGTATACACAATCCTCGTACGAGTGCATCGGGAATGCATTGAAACTCGTCACAGTGTTTGGTTCTATCGCGATACATTCTATGGCGACTCTTTGTACTGAACCCCGGAACTCTACACGGTAGAGCGGCGTCGCGGCGCTCATCGACGGCGTCTCCTGCACTGTGACGTTGCAAAAACGGACGATAGCAAAGCACGACATACATTTTTAAAAACGTAGCGCTTGGCCGACACTCACCGCGTATAGAGTCAATGCATTCACTAGACCGTGCTTTAAACGCCTGCTGTCGCGCGTGAGAAAAGAATAGATACGACATTTCGCAGCTTATGCACTTGCCTCGTGTCATGCTCGATACTTGATACTCGCTCAATCTCTATTCAATACGAACACACCGTGGAAAAAAATGCATCTGTGAGTCACGCGCATTCAATAGAAATTTAATCAAACTATTATAATTTTCAATTTATCAATTAAATGATACGATAAAAAAATATATGTATATTTACACAGTGTGTCCCACAATTCGTGACCGAAATTTTAATAACATATTCCTGACCTGAAAATAAGACAAAAATGTTAATACCAAAATGACGAGGCTATAATAGTTTTTAAATTAGTAGCGGTTAAAATTAATCACAGATATTTTGTGCGCTCAGGGACGATATATTACACAAGCGGTTGCTCTTACGCCTACGTTCATCCCTTATGAGATTGAAGTGATTACGTATACAATAATTGAAATGCTTTACTAACCATATTTAAATATAGAAAATAAGTACACATGCGATGTACATAATTATTAATCATTATTAACCATATAAAAATACTACAGAAATTATTAAAAATATTTTTTATACCTTAGTAAAAAAAAAAAACAGATCTAATAATTCTATCATGATACTATCCTTATTTCACGTCTATGTCTTTCTCAATAACGGTTGAACTGATGAAAAGTGCGTTCTATTTCACATAAGATGATGCATATGATGTATTATTTTATTCTTGTTGTTCACCGAATATTAAAAAAAGATAAAATGAAGTAAAAGAAAATAATAAGGGGATTTCAATCAATTAAGTTTTGCTCATTTGCAGAAATTCACATAATTCACATTGCAAATGAATTCAATTTCTGATTGGTCAAGATCTCAGATTATGTGACTTCCGCTTATTATTATTATGCACAATAGGTCACCTTTCTAATTCCGTATCATCATTCCATGTATGCATGTATGAATGAGTACGAAATGAAAGTGAGGTTATCTTGAGTCTTACATCGTAAGTGAAAATTATGATCAAATTTTAAGAAATGGAGCAAGTACTATGAGTAATAATAACGAGCTCCTTTTACAATCCGTAATTATAAG
>NW_017259336.1:1309681-1311734 GCF_001594045.1 Atta colombica | reverse complement strand
AATCGTAGATAATGGAGTCATTGATAAAAATATACCAGTCGACATGGTTTTTTGTGGAATGAATAAGCAGAAGAAAATATTGCTCAGCTATATATCAAATTAAGATAATTATTATTTTAGCCACGCCATCTCAGAAATCGATGAAATTAGGTTCTCTCGATGCGCGCGTGCGTAAACTTTGATACTAGAAAATATTGAATATCAATTTAATACAAACTATTTAAACAACATAATCACATTATGTTATATTAATATTCAAAAATATGTTAAATAAAAAATTTAACACAAAAGTTTAATAAGGACTTGAATGGACTGTTTCCAACATAAATACGAAATACTTTTTAAGTATTGTGTGTATATATTGACCTATAACCTTCCTATATTGGGCCTATATTCTGTCATTGCGTAGATATTTTATATGAAAAAGCTGCGCAACGACACCGACAACTATCAGTAGGTGTGTAAAATTACAGAATCGTGCCCTTGGCAATTAGAAAAATTATATTTTAGTGTTCAATACTACATGTATTATTTTCATCTTCGATTCTTAGGCGTAACTAATCTACGCAGATTTCAAATTAATCCCGAATTTAATTTTAAAATGAACGATATAAGTATACTTGCTTTTAGAGAATCAAAGAAGAAAAAATTTACACAAAATTAATTATTAAATATTAAAAATTATCATATATTTTCTAAAAAATTAATAAATCTTGAATTATTTAAGTAAGCAATTAGAACTTGAAGAGAAATCAGTTTGATACTGCTAAGTTCACATTGATACATACCTAGTTGATTCGTGTGGTGCATATTGTATGTGGTAGTATCATAGTCCAGGGCCATATGCCACACTCTAAGTAGTATATATTCACTGAGATATGTAGTATTCACTGCGGAGCACCATCCAGATTTCTTTTATTTAACACTCGCAAATGTAGACACCGCGATTATCTTTTTGCCACAAGAAGTAGATGCACGTTTCCGAAAGATTAATTATTTATAAATCACTCTTGTCTTATCAGCAAGATTTTCTTCGCGTTTGTCGCTCTATCGCTCTTTTCACGCATCCAAGAGATGATCTAGAAAGAAAATAAAGAAGAATCATCAATTCATCTGTGACTTATAATAGATCAAATATTGTATGTAAACAAAAGTTTTTGATAATTAATACAGAGAGAAATAAGATTTACTTTATTAATTATAATGTTATACAATTATAATATTGTACAATTATTTTTTTTCCACGATTGCTTCGACTGTTTAACAAAACATTCAGGAAAAAAGAGAAAGCGATTTTTAAGATATATACTCTATAGCTCGTCTTCATGTTTTTAACGATATAAATTCGATATAAATTTCTTTGTGTGTGTGTGTGTGTGTGTGTGTGTGTGTGTGTGTGTGTGTGTGTGAGAGAGAGAGAGAGAGAGAGAGAAAAATTCAGTTATTTATTTCTGAAATCCATAGTATATGTAACATGAACTTACGCTAAATATGTGCTAATATTGTTATAACCGTGTTCTGAATACGAGCCTGTATGTCTCCATGCTGATTATGTTCTCTCTAAATGATTGATACTTTTTGTTTTGTATTCTATTATAAAGAGCCTCTAAAATTATAAAGTTGAAATAATACAGTTTGCTTTCTTTTCTTAAAAACAAAAAAATTTTATTAATACAATATTTCTAGCAATTTATAAAAATATTTGAATTTATTTAAGTGGCACAAAGTACGTGATGATTAAACATAGCAGATGGAAAAAAAGTTACAGAAAATAAAAATAAAATCTTGAAACTTTCTTAATTTAATCTACTTGATTTTTATGATGCAACAAATATTTAACGTTTTGAATCTTTTATAATTTTATATAGAATTTATAATCATCAATTAAAATTTATGAATATTTATGAACATAAAAAAAAATTTTTGCTATTCAGACATCTTTTCTTAAAATTAGTCATTCTTAATTTTTTCACTACTACAAAAATATGAACATATTCAGCAAATGGCATACTGCAGACAAGTTTACGCGTCTACTGAATCAATATTTTATGAA
>NW_017259336.1:1309223-1309581 GCF_001594045.1 Atta colombica | reverse complement strand
GTGTGTGTGTGTGTGTGTGTGTGTGTGTGTGTGTGAGAGAGAGAGAGAGAGAGAGAGAAAAATTCAGTTATTTATTTCTGAAATCCATAGTATATGTAACATGAACTTACGCTAAATATGTGCTAATATTGTTATAACCGTGTTCTGAATACGAGCCTGTATGTCTCCATGCTGATTATGTTCTCTCTAAATGATTGATACTTTTTGTTTTGTATTCTATTATAAAGAGCCTCTAAAATTATAAAGTTGAAATAATACAGTTTGCTTTCTTTTCTTAAAAACAAAAAAATTTTATTAATACAACATTTCTAGCAATTTAGTATAAAAATATTTGAATTTATTTAAGTGGCACAAAGTG
>NW_017259336.1:1305791-1309123 GCF_001594045.1 Atta colombica | reverse complement strand
CATAGAAATTTTTCTCGTCTTTATAGAAAATTTTACGTGCGAAGACAGACAAGGGACGGCTTATGGGAATGCCTTTATCCTTTTTAAGGTAGCGGGAAAAATATTTTTCTTATATCTAAGCCCAGCGTGTAACACGTACGTGTGTATCTCGCGACTTGGCGACGAGAGTAGGATACAAAGCAGGGAAATAAGGGAAAGTCTTTTCGTAGCTGTCAACACGTCTGTCGACGTGAAATGACACCAGTATCGGTGGTTACTTTCGCAAAATCGTGTCTCTCGCTACCCATTTTCGCGAACCATTTCCCTTAACGGGAGCTATCTGTCAGTTGCTTTATGCGCAATTCGTCTGCAATTGATCATGACTTTACTTCATGCAATTGTTATTCCCATAGAATGAAATTTTTGAAATTTGATATCAGCTGGCATGAACGTATAATGTATTTTTGTAAAAGAAAATATCATAACTGCATATAGTAAAAAATTGTAACTGTGTGTGTGTGTGTGTGTGTGTGTGTGTGTGTGTGTGTGTGTGTGTGTGTGTGTAATTACACAAATTAAAACAACAAAACTACTATTTTTTTTGTAACTGATTGATTTATGTGAAATACTTATGCCTATATAAAATTCAATTGTTGCTTTATTTTCTTAATTAAAGTATTTTTTAGTTAAAATTTTAAATATTAATATCAGTGAAATAACATTGTTTTAAAGATTTTTTTTAATTCTCTTTACTATCTTTTACTTTAATGAGTATTCTTGAAAAATTACATTTGAAAGTCCACAATATTAAACAGTGATTCACAATCCTAACACAATCTTCGCAACAGTTTTTACAAGATCTTATAAAGATCTTAGATTAAATCATTCATCAAAAATCATATTTAGATCAAGCTTAATATATTTAAATATTTAAACGATAAAAAGTGGCAGTAATTGTCATATTTCATATAGAGATTGTACCGAACATTACATTATGGATTAAAATTTCGATCTAATTATTATTATGGTCCGAGGCTACCCAACTTTCAGTACAAGTATATAATTACCGCAAAATCGAAACCGAAAAAAATCGAAAAAGATTGAAATTCAAACAAACCGGATAACCGTTACAATAAAAGAACTAAAATCAAAAATTTAGATTAAGTAATCCGGATCGAAATTTTTCCCTGGTTTTATATAATATTAGAGATTTGTTCGCGCTCGTCGGAGCGAGTAGGAATTATCGTAGGAGCTTATTGAAGTATGTTGCGAATAAACATAATACATATCATAATAAAAATAGTTCATAATATAAGTTATATTATGCATGAAAGAAAACCTGTGCAGTGACGACATAACGATATCGAATTGTCGTTAAGAATAACAGAATCGAGGTACTGAATAGCCTTTGAAGAGTTCTATAAAAAAATCTTAATGAAGAAATTGCATTAAACTAATATTTTCCAAGTTGCGACTATTTTTTTAGATAGTTTTTGGATATTCAATTCTATTTTTTACTTGCTCAATTGAAACTATCTAAAATGTATCAAAAACCCGAGACTTGTGTAAAATTTAATCAAAACTCTAATAAAAAAAGATTTACTTAAAAAATGAAAAGTCAATCCTCCATATCACATTTTCATGTCTTCAATTGGTCGGAACTATTGTCTAAAATTATCAAAAACTTTGAAACTATGAAAAAATTATGTAAAATTTTGAAAAAATTAATTTTAACAATAATAATGGAGGATTAACTTTACAGGGTTCAAAAATCAAGTCTCTAACGGTCTTATATGTCCACAATAGAACATAGAACACTACATTCAACAGGAAGAATTTACATAGAGTGATTCAGAACAATCATTTATTCTTAAAACAGTATTCCTTAATAATATTGAATATCAAAGGCATAATTTTAAAATGATTTTTCCTTCACCAAAATTTTATCTAAAGCTTAATTTTAAATTATAAGAAAAAATAATTAGCGAATTATGAGACGCATACAAAAGATAAGCAGGGACGGCGCAAGTCATCGTCCGCCGTGGGCAATTATGCGCTCGCTACAATCAGCTGCTATATATTATATGCGATGACGCACATACACGAGAAAGATATACACACACACACACACACACACACACACACACACACATACACACACACATTCATTCATTCTCTCATTCACTCACTTACTCATTCAACTCACTACTCTTGATACCATATTATCCTGATTCGATTTTTGTACTGCTATAGTTTGGAAAAGGCAGATAAATAATTTCTTCATGACTAATACAGCAATGAGATGACACATTTCCATATGACAAATCACACGAAGTAATAAACCAAAATTTTTTTCTTCCATAAAATGTATTAGCATATATCAATTAGGAATCAATAGAGATATTCGCAGATTTAGTTATGCAATTTATTTTCGAATTAATCGGTTTGTTACTAATTAATCTATCGATTAACTCTGAAAACTTTTTTTTCTTCTCTTATAAATAGCATTAACATTTTCATTCACACACGCACTTAACTGATAAAATTTCGTACTTATGCATTTGTGAACAAATTTATCATCGCTTTCAATCATTACCCCGGTTTTAATTATTTGGATTTTAAATCAATTGAAGAAAAAAAGCGCACTTTACAGCACACGTTACTTGGCGCGGAAATTTTTTTTAACAACTTGAATAAGTAGTCAATAGGGTTATGTTGGTACTAGCGCTATCGAAAGTGATGCACTTTCACTTTCGATAGCGCTAGTACCAACGTAACCCTATTGATTACTTAGTCAGCTTGTTGTCATCAAAAAGTCTTCGAATGAAGATAATGAGTAAATAAGAAAGTGAATGAGAAAGTGAATAAGTGTGGATCTCTCTCTCTCTCTCTCTCTCTCTCTCTCTCTCTCTCTCTCTCTCTCTCTCGTGTATGTGCATCATCTGCGTATAGCAGCTGATTGTAGCGAGCGTCCCGCATAATCGCCCACAGCGGACGATGACTTATGCCGTTCCTGTTTACCTTCCGTACGCGTTCCGCAATTCGCTAACTATTTTTCCTTATAATTTAAACACTAAGGGCCTGTGCACAATAAAACAAATATTAGAAACAAGAACAAATATTAAGATTTCAATCTATCAGATACCAATTACATCGGAATACACGATTTCTGATAGAAATGATTAAAATCTTAATATTTTCCTATCTCAATATTTATTCCTATTCCTAATATTTCCTCCATTGAACGCAAAGCCTAAGTTTCAGATAAAATTTTGGTAAAAGAAAAATTGTTTTAGAAATAAGTCATGAACGATGTTTCAATAATAAACGATCATTCCGAATCACCCTGTATA
>NW_017259336.1:1290055-1305691 GCF_001594045.1 Atta colombica | reverse complement strand
CTCTCTCTCTCTCTCTCTCTCTCTCTCTCTCTCTCTCTCTCTCTCTCTCTCTCTCTCGAAAAAGTGACTATTTATCTATCCACTCACTGAAAGTCTATTTCTCCCGTTGAATAGCTGCCAAGAATCTAAATTCAACGTTGCCACGCCTCCCAGACTTATGTACCAGTATATAGCAATAAAGGCACACACGGAAATTCGCGTCGCGATTAAAGCGATTAAGTCAATCATCACCGCGACAATAAGTCGCATTCACTTAATAGACCATAACTGTACAATGTGAAATACTTTGTATCATTATTATTAAAACAGAGAAGTATAAAAGAGCCATAACTCTCTCTCTCTCTGATAACATAAATAAACATTTTTTTTATACTTATTAATTAATGTTATCGTAATAAATAGAAAATATTATATATATTCTGTAATATATAATAAAATAATTAATGTTTATTATTTTATCATAATATTATGATAAAATATAATGTTATTTTATTCGCAACTACTATATTATTTAAAATTAAAGTGCGATGTATATGAAATAAGGAATCTGATAAGAAAGATACAAATAAAAAAATGAGATTATGTGTAATTGATTAATCAAAATGTATTTAAATGCGTAAAAAAATTAATTGTTAAGCTACAGTTTCTCTTTTGTACCCGCCTTTAAATTTTTTACTGTTTTTTCACCAAATTAAGCTCCGGTCAGCAAGCGTGCATCAGCTATGCGACGAACCGAAAGAAAGGTAAGCGAAAAATTGATGAGGCTGAAAAAAAAAAGAGAAGACTCTCCAGTCATTGGCTATATCAATTCCTATACTTTTTTCGCCTTCGCATGCACCACTATTTTCGCGATTCCGTGCAAAATTTGTTGCCGTTTTACATCGCCACTTTTATATCTATATTTATCATTCATATCTACATGCGCGTCCACGTGTTACACGTATTCACACACACACGCGCGCGCGCGCACGCATTCACCTGCAGCGCGACAAGTTCATTTTAAATAAATGTATAAACGGGAATGGCGAATGTAAATATAAACTCTCAGCATCTCATCATTCATGATACAATATTACTTCTATTAAGTAGGATCAAATTAATAAAATCAAATCTGTTGGGACATTTATGGTCCGAATTAATAGGTAAATATTTAGTATTTTCTTGTATTAACTTTTATCAAAAAAAAAATTTTGTATTTTATGCCATTTTGAAAAAAAAAAAACGTATCATTGCTAGCTTAATATTAAAAAGATTCTAAAACCGTCTGTATCACCGAACCATATAATTTTAATATAACAATTTTTTTTTTCTTTTATAGATTTTCGAAGATTCCTTTTCTAAGATTAAAGTATACATATTATTGTGTCTATGAGATGGAGTTTACATCAAAAAGTAAAAACAACAAAAAATTTTGAAATTGATATCTTCTTTATCATTTCTTAGACCAATATGGTGCTCTAAAGCTGTTACATCGTGACATTTGCTTGTATAAAAGTTGTGTAATGTGTATTTACGAAATAGTAATCCACAGGCTAGTAGTTTGCATGAAGAAACAACATGGAATTCTTAGAATTGAACTTAGACATTATTGTAATATGAAAATTTATTTATGTGCATAATATTGATAGTATGTAGTGATGTGTCAGTGACACGTAAATCATCTATGTGTAAATCTACTTATACTACTTATACTATGACTAATATTTAGGATCCCTTTAAATTGGCAAAACAACATGAAAAAAAAAAACATAAAAAAAGTATAAAAAATTAAATTTATACTAATGTAATACTAAAAAAAAGTTAATATATTAATCCATTTCTCCAGCGAATCACTAATTGAATTCACTCTATCAGACTCAAGATAAAGTTTTTTTTCGTCATGAGCGGAAGCAATCGCTATTTCACATTCAAGAATTTGTATCGCTAAAATATACAGTAATTTAGATTTTCTAGAATTATTTGCTTTTAAAACATCTCGATCCCGAATTTATTATTTAAATAAAAAGACTTTATCAGATATTATTTAAATAAAAAGATTTTTATCAGAAATATGCTAGCGCATATATAAAAGTGAAATATTATATATTAAAGCAATTGCTGTGAAATTAATTTTAGTTCTAAAATATTTCTAGAATTATTTTCTCTTGAAATATCCCGATCCGTAGTTTATTGCTTATAATTTCAATTAAAAAATGTAACCAAGAGTGTGGCGATGCTAGCGAACGTACAAGAGTAAAGTATATTAAAACAATTCATTGCTGCACTAACTTTTACCATAAATGTCTAGAATTATTTGCGCTGCAAATATTTCAATCCCGAGTTTATTGCACATTATTTAAACCAAAAAACTTTATTAAAAAATGTAGCGGTTAGTACTTATATGACATATGAGCATATGCAAACGAAATATCGACTTGTTTCGGAATGCGCAAACAAAAATCAATCGATTGGATTCAAATTCTTCAATTTCTTTAGAATTCGAACCGAAAACGTATTTTTGTTGTGTGAAATTGCTCCCTCCCTCCCAGTATTTATTAGTTAATAACTTTTTAATCAAGGATGTGCAAACGAAAAATTGATCAGTTTCGGAATATGCAAACGAACATCTATCAACTAATGTTATTTTTAATACAGTAACCGCGATTTGAATCTGTCGAAGTTGACCGTCCTTGAAATTTTAATTATTAATAACTTTTTAACTAAATATGTGCAAATGGAAAATCATCTCTCTTCCGAATGTAAACCAAAATTTATCGATAAGCCTTGTTCAATTTTCTAATTTGCTCGCAGTTGGGGGATTAGTGTGAAGTTAATCCCCTAAATTTTTTTTTAATAACTCTTTTTAACTGGAAGTGTGCAAACAAAAATTCGAAATGTGTATATGATGAACAATCAAATGAGCTAGAAATTACTATTTTTTTTAACGTTAGGAGATTAACTTCACGAAAGTCTGAGTTATGAACAGACCTGATCTAAAATATAGGATGAAACATTTATATTTTATGTAATAGATTTTTTTTCAAAATACACTAACAATTAAAATCAAAGTCTTATATAAATACTCTATGTTTTAGAAACGTCATAGATGTGCATAATGATATTTCTTGTAAAAAGCAAAAATATTTTTATTTTAATATTGCGATATAAAGAATTCTTGAGATGTAACTGAATCTTACAATTATTACATGTATTATATAATACATATTATGTAAGTCAACATTATATGATCATATACAGGGTGTTCCAAAATTCGCGCATTATATGATCATATACAGAGTATGATGCTTTATGCTAAAATAATTTTTTTCCTTTTGCAAAATTGACGAAGTAAGTGCAAGATTGATGAAGTAGTTTTTGCAGAAAAGCAGGTTGAAGTTATATGAGTAAACGCAAAAATTATTTATCGAATATAATTTTACAGAAAAAAGTTGTTCGTTATAGTATAAAATATCATGTTCTATACTCCGAATGCGCGAATTTTGAGACACCCTGTATGTTTATCCTGTAAAGATATTTAATAATAAGTCTACTTTATAGATGAAATATTCCTACTAAAGAATAAAACAATTTTTCTTTCATGTTGAGACAGTAATATTTTATCAGCGACTTACATTATAAGTTTATCTCATGATATTACGCTTTTTACAGAGTCAAACAGAATCAAATTTTGCAAGTTCTTCAAATAAACTTTAATTATACAATATAAAATAGATAAAAATTGTATAGAACCTTATGTAGATATTTTGTTTTAATTAAATACAAATATTTTCTAATTTCTAAATATAAACGTAAATCTCTAAATTCACAAGTATTTTTTAAAGAATGAATTGAAATCTTGAATTTATTTAAAAGCAGATTTTAATTCGATTTCATGTGTTTATCGATTGCAAATATATGTATATTGCAAAATTTTGATAATGGGATACCACAGAGACATCGAATTTATCGAAGATTTCAATGTTGTGCATTCGCAGATCCATTTAACCCAATTAAATTGCATATCGCAACACGCTACTATTGATCCAGTAATATAATTTGCGTTGTGTACAAACATATTGTTAGTTATATGAAATTAATAGTATTACTACACGAGTTGCATACGAAATTAATTGCATTACCATCTATAATTAAAATAAAATGTAAATAGTAATTCTTTTATCAGGTATAAAATAAAATTTTTTTGCAATTGTCCTAATTTATAATTAGCAATTTTAAAAAATCCGTTTTATATCAAAATAATAAAGAATATATAACTACTAGTGCGTTTGCACTTTCAAATGTACAGATATATTGATTAATTTGAAATGCTAATATCGAGGATTAAATAAGGAAATTGTAAAGGTCATCATGTACAAAAATTTTAGTCGTAATTATCGTAAAGTCCTAAGCAAATCGATCAATAACAATCAACAAAAATTGCGGTCTCATGTTTTAACACTCAGAGAAAGATTTTTTCAATTCAAAGAAATGTTTTTTTGTTATACGGTTAAAGAAAAAAATTTCTTTGATTTGAACGTCATTTCTTTGATTGATCTTTAATTTCTTTGAATCAAATTTTTTTATTTGATTAAAAAAAATAATGTTTAAATCAAAGAAATTTTTTCTTTAATCGTATAGCAAAGAAATATTTCTTTAAATCGAAGAAATTTTTTTCTAGGTAAAGAGGCTCGATTATGATATATATTAGTCAATATATTTACGGTTTTGGTGACTAGACTTTTGATAGACTAAACTTTTTTTATGTATGATGACCTTAAATATATATTGCGTATTATAATATTTCTTCGAATATTTCGAATATTTCGATACGAAATTATCTATGGATTTTCGGCCAGATAAGATTATTAAGATATTATAATCATCCATGACCAGCGCAAATGTCAAATAACTTGTTTTCAGACACGTTTTCGGACGCATGCGAGAGAACCTTTACGTGATGGCGAAATATCCTTATTTTCAATTCTACGCGTGAACATTTGATTCGACAAATATGATTGTCATTGTCCTCGTCGCGCGTCATGTCGCACGATGTAACTCGTGCGTAAATCTTTCTCGATGCTCATACCATGTCGTTTTCGTTCGTTGACCGCTGCACTGAACGACGGCATTCTCTATGCGATGTGACGTCTGGAATAGACAGATTGAACCGAATCGTTCGATAGCCACGTCACGGATATAGCCGCTCTTCTATTCATCCAGTATAAAAATGTTGGTTCTCTTTATATTCGACAATAACCAGCGTAAGTCGCCATGCCATCATGATGTTTTGTTTCTTTTCATTGACGCTCGATATGTTTTTAGACGTAGAAATTTCTCATTATATGCATTCGCGCGAATAAAAAATATATAAGGTTTGTTCGCATCGCATGCTACAACCTCTAACATGGTTCTATAGCTCCAAAGCTTCTAGTCATTCCAATGAACACGTTGGAGTGAATAGATGTTATGGTAAGAACAAGTTGCAGCGAACAAATATATATATATACAGGGTGTCTCATTTCAAATAATGCATTAATATTTTTCCTAAAATCCATGAAAAAAAAATGTTTCAAACAAAAGTTGTATAATTCAAAGGAAGACATAAGAAGGTGTCATTGATTTGATCCTGAATGATTTTAAGATTAGATCAAGATTACTTTGAATTTTTTAAATGAAATCTTCCATTTTCATTATATATTCTCGTAGCTTACTTCGAGAACTTTTCAAAACAATAATAAAATATTTTTTTCTTTAAGTACTTTGCGAGTTATAAAGCTTGAAAGTAATACCGGCATTAACATTTCCGGCCGATGGCAAAAATCTCTTAAATATTGTTCAGCTAGAACGTTTGTCAAGAACAAGAACATTGAAAGTTGTTCCTCTTATTTTTATTTTTACGTAAAAATGCTTAATCGACTTTTGTCAAGCTAGCAAGACAAAACAAAGCAGAAAAAAAGGTTCTTTTGAAAAAGATCTATTGAATTATTTAGTGCTTATTTTATGCTAATTTGTGTTACAAACTATAACTTTATATTACATATCATTTAGAAGAAACTTGTGGTTTTGCTAACTTAATATGAAGCCACGGAACTATATATGTATAAAAGGAAACAAAGGAAGAAATGCAAAGAACTGAATTTGTACTAATTTATACAATCAAAAAAAATTATCCATTTCTTAAGAATCAATTCCAAAATCAACTCCTAATCGAACACAACATTATTGAGTTCAAGATATAAATAAAGTATCCTTCAATAAAGTATCCTTCGCCACGAATAGAATCAGTCGTTTCTTCCACAATAGAAATAATTTGCGCCAAAATATGAAGTTTCAGATTTTGTACCGACATTCTTTTAGAAACTACTCCCGATTCCTATTAAGCCCTTATTATCAAGAATAAAGTACTTGGTCGGGAGTAGTTTCGAAGGAACAGCACAAAATCTAAAACTTCAAACAAGATCGTTAACTTCTTATAAGTAAAACTTTGAATAAATCAATTAAATGTTTACACCTTTATAAAACAGTATTTAAAACTAATTCAAATTGGCTCTCGAAATATTAACACAAATAAAAAATAGAATAAAAAACGGGCAATTAAGAGCATTAATTGGTGCGAATATCACAAACACATATATATTTCGATCGTATCTATTGATCTATTACATAAAATACAAACTGAGCGTTTCGGTTGTATTCAAGCCATCTTCGGTAGTTCCAATCATAGTAATAATTGTTCACAATCTAATGTTCGTAACGTAATAGAAATCGAGTGCAGTACTTGTCATATAACAGTAAACAGTATTTGTTTCGTGTGTGTGTGTGTGTGTGTGTGTGTGTGTGTGTGTGTGTTGATGTTGTGTGTACGCGCGCGCACGTATAATAGAAAAAAATAAATTTAAAAATAAATTTAAAAATATAAATCTGAGAAAGATGTACTATCAATTGTATTTTCAATTTCTTTTGCGATTTGCATATATCAAATTATACACAGATGTAACAATCTTCCTCCAAACATTCGAAACAGAGAATAACAAATAAATAATAATGCAATATCCAAATTATATGACTACTTTGTATAATCTTCCACACATAAAAGAAATTAATTAATTGCCATTTCCACTGTCAAATATTAATATCTACAAGCATATCTTAAAGCGCAATTAGAGTTTATTAGTATTAACAACTGTCGGATGCATTTACTGAAATTAATTTGAATCGCAAAGAATTAAAGAGGTTTATTTTAAATTTGTCTTAGAAGATAAACACAAGATAAACTTCACTTTTTATAAACTTAAGGTGATTCTTTAGTAAAACGAGTTATCATACAAATGTCCATGTTTTTTTATATAATGAAGTTTAAGTGCTGAACTTGATGTGTGCAAATTTCTAGAATAAGTTAACGATGAAATAAGAGAAAAAAAATGTTAAAAATGGAACTTTTTAAATATAACTCGGTGATAGGTATCGGAAACGATACCTTTCTATGACTAATGCACACAATTGTTATCATAGATTTTTTTAAAAAACGACATTATAATAGTTCAAAAATTTATGACTGTAATAATCACAAAACAGTAATAGGTCAATGCCTATTCTGGGAAGACATATTTACATGCATAAACTAGCATACAAATTTAACCTCGAAAAGTAAACATAATGTCGTCTTGTTTTCGTTCAGTGAAGCCTCTTTATTTACTATGTTTCATACTTTTTTATACTATTTCATTATGACACGTAGTTTAAATATTTGAATCAAATAATGCAGATATTTGTGATTTTAAGTGAGCCCTGGTGAGGCACCCCAAATTTTCGGCACTTTATTAGAGAATCATCTTAATTTCAACCAAAATACATACTTAAATCATAACTTCATCAGTTTTCTCTATTGTTTATATCCAATTCATAAAATCAATCAGTCTGGTTTGACTTGTTTAATAAATAATCGACTGCCACGCACCTACTACCAACGACGCATAAGCGAGCGATCGACTTTGAATGTGGGCGTCGCATACAACAGGTGTTTCCTGCGTGCGGAATGTTTTCCAGCTATCCGAGAGGGCAGCCCTCGCTTTCTCTCTCTCTCTCTCTCTCTCTCTCTCTCTCTCTCTCTCTCTCTCTCTCTCTCTCCTTCTTTCTTTCTCTCTCTTTCACGATCAGATCGTCGCAGGTGTACGTCGTGTTTACGCTTCCAACACGTGTATTCCTGACACACATTATTTAATGACAACCACGATTTTCTCTCTATAATTTTCACGCTGTATACGAATTTCGTATTGAACGAATTCAAGTTCGGATCGATCAGTTGGAACGTGAATGCATCGCACGTTGCATCGTTGTTAAACCTTTCAGAACTCGCGAGGCATTGACGCCTCGTCTTCCCACGGAAAAGATTGAAAAGAAGCATATTATCGCAGCATGCAAAACAGAAACGCCCTGCAGTCTGTTTTCATCGATGAAAATTCATTAATATTGGATGCTACGAGTTATACGATAAAAGCGTGGAGAGAGAGAGAGCTATGGAGAGAGAGAGAGAGAGAGAGAGAGAGAGAGGGGAAGGAAGGAAAGGAAGGAGTGAGAGGAGAGAGAGAGAGAGAGAGAGAGAGAGAGAGAGGGGAAAGAAAAGCGAGGTGGGGAGATGCGTCTTTGCTTTTGCTGGCTTTGTACGATGTATACTGTCAACTGTATCTATCGAGCGAAAGATACCCGCGCCCCGGAATGCATAGCGACGCAAAAAGACGTGGGTTGCACGGAGCGCGCGCACATTATCGGAACACGCAGAGAGACAAAAACGTAAGGAAGACGATCCGTTATAGAATCTCGCATACTCCTCTTATCCGCTAGCAACGACCCATCGCTGCTTCGCTCGTTACGACATCGCTCCTCGCGAAATCGCGGAAATATGGCTGCCGCGCTGGCAGCCACAATCGCGTTCCCAAACGATCGTGCAAAAAAAAAAGGACACAATTTCTCTTCGTTTATTACCTCTCATGCGGTGTCCGCTCCGGATCCGTTCTCGTAGTCCTCCGCTAGGCGATTCAGGTGCTACCACACGTATGAGAAAAGTGAAAAGAAAGAGGGAGAAAGAGGGAGAGAGAAAGAGAGAGGAAAGAGAGAGAAAAAGAGGGGAAGATAAATCCGACGACACTCGAAGTCACCATAGATCGTGTCCAATGTTTCTCCGTCCTTTCTTAACAGCGACGAGGAACTATTCCGCACCGCACAATCTCACACACGATCGATCACGCCGATAACGATTATGGGCAACGACGATGTTATACCGAGATGTGTGTAAACGCGATAGCGTGCGGATGCACCGCCGCGGTTGCACCGACGATGGCGAACGACGCGCTCGCCGCGGCGACGATCGCTGGCACGCGGGACGAAGGTCGCATCGGCAGGCACGAGAACGGAGTCAACGGAGCGGTCGAGCAATAAATTGTGGCAGCAAAGAGATACACACCACACGATACGCAAAGGGATACTACCATGCATCGCGCGTCGCGCGGCCGTCGCGGCCGCGTCGTAGTCACACACACGTCGCACCTCGCCACCTCTCTTCTCTCTCTTTCTCTCTCTCTCTCTCTTGCTCGCGCGCGCGCGACTTCCGCGCCGCCACGCGGCCGTTGTCGCAGATTCGATTATTTATAGACATTCGGCATTGTTGTATCCACGCGTTCCCTCACGCCTCAGGATCGTCTCTCGCGATGTCGGTGCCCATTGCGAGCAAAACTCTATCGTCTTTCGCGACGTAACGTCAACGTATATTATCATACGAGTAGTCCAGGGATATGGCAAGATTGGCAAGTAAAGCATTACCGCGAATAATATTATACAATGCGCGCGAACCTAAATCTCTATGTCATAAAGATTTACTATTATTGAAGATTCCATAAAAAATTATTCAATCTTGTTTGTTATAATTGTACTTAGACTATACAAATAATTACAGATTTCTAAACTTAAATTCTGAGATTTATGTAATTGTTGCAAAACTTTGTGTTGAATTTACCTTGTTGTGACGATATCACAGTTTATTATTAATTATAATTAATTCTCTAATAATTTATTAATAATTACAGATAAAGTAATAATTTATAAATAAGGAGTTCTATGTTATGAAAATTTTATATTGCATCTTAATTAATGCATTTGATTGTCTATATAGATAATGTCTATATAAATATGATTTATTTCAACGACCGAATTTGATGTAGGATTCAATTATTAATAAAATTATTAATAAAATTATTAATATTATTATTAATAAAATTATTAATAAAATATTATATAATTATGTATCAATTATAATTATATATCAGGCGTAAGAGTTTATTGTTATGATTTACAGCTTTCAATTTTAAATAGAAAGCTTTTATAAATATTTTTTTTTTTATTCTATGTCTTTGACATTATTCTCAAAATAGAGCTTCTTGTCTTTCATTGCTGATATGCGGGTGAAACAGATAATTGCGGATATTCGCGACACGTGTCGAACGCAAACGTTCCGGGCAAATGACACAAACTGATTGAACGGTACGCGATGCAAACGTGTGGCGCAAACGTGCATTACGATGACGTGGGCGGTTTAGTTCGTACGTCATCCTATTCAACATCGTTTCCTCGTCATAAATAGATGAGCCTGATTAATCAATCAGGGAGCGAGTCTAGGGCTAGTCTTATTACGCGCTTGAAAAATCGATATTTTTCTTGCAGTTGATATTTATATCTTGATCAGTTATATTTCTCGCGATTACGTCTACCCACGTGAGAGAAGCGATATATTCAACGCTACCATATAGAAAAGTCATTAAATGTTTAATGCCTCGCGCAATATTTAACATTAAATATATAAATATATTGCGGAATACGCGCGGTATCTCTCGAAAGCTCTTTATTTTGCGGGATTGCATCGAAAACTAAATTTTTCTGTGATTTTACAATTAATTATCTAAATACAGACTAATTTTTTTAAATCATCGATTAATTAATTTATGTAAAATAAACAATTCAAGTACATTTCTATATTTATTTCGTATTATTAGTATTTAAGTGTTTTGCTTAAATTAAAAAAAATTTAATATCCAGAATTTCGATCAAAGTCAATATAATAAAAATCTCAAAAGTAAATGTCTGTAAATTATACAGAAAGCAAATTTCTATATGACAAGTGTACGATAATCTGAATGGATTAAAAATATATTGCATCGGAAGTCCGTGGGCGCTGTGGTAAACTACTCCCGGAAGTTGTATCTTATCGCCAACCTTTTGTTTTCTACGCCTTAATTCACCGAAATTGTAATAATCACAGATTATGCTTATCGAGTTATACTGCTATGCTATGAAGAAGGAAATATAACACACATAGTTGTTGATCGCATCGTTCATTCAGACTTCTGATCAAATTAGATAAGTGAAATTATATATTATGAACGTATTTTTGTCTGAATAAATTCTGTAGATGTAAAAAGGAATTATTTATTGATACTTTATAAGCTCACAAGATTTATGACCTCAGAGTTTGATCTCGAACATTATTCTTGTAAAAGAATATATCTGGATGTTATATTTTTTAAATTTAATCCAAATATAATTATCAAAGAATTTAATTTAATTTAAAAATTACAATAAAAATATAATGTTCTTCCAAAAAAAAAACCTTATCAAAGTTTTGATCTTTTATAAAAATTGCAGTCAAGAATTTTGAAAAATTGAGTTTATTAGAATTTTATATAAATCATATCTACTTTATAAATTTGATTGGAATGGGAATTACACATTTTATCAATAGATCACGTTATCAATAAATTGTAAAATGAAATCAATATTATTTCGTTTATTTAGATTAACCATGCCGCTGCGCAAATTTACAATTTGGTCCGAAATCGCGCTCTCTGATCACGTAATTCCGAGGGCGCAATTGCACTCCGATTTGCAGTTTACAAAAATATCTTCTACATAAAGAAATATGATTTTGGAAAGTGCTATTTTCTATAAAAAATTTAATAATATTATAAATTATACATATTTATAAATTATATATTAGATCCATAAATTTTCTATAAAAATATGCCGATAAGTAAATAGAGACCATATTTGTATATTATACCTATAGCATAAAATTACAAAGTCAATTTATGGAGGAAAAAATGTGGATATGAGATACATGCTTTTTTTGATACGCAAAAAATGCAATGAAATTTTATGACTTCATTATACTTGTATCTTGAACCTGAAATGTATTTTTCATCAGGGAATGGAAATACGTTATTTGTAATGCTATTACTTTTTATCTCGTTACTTTCTTATAATAATAATAATTAATCACATGATATCAAAGTTGGAAAAGTCAATCATTGTAATGGATTGAAAAAGTTATTCGTTACTGAAAAAAATAACTCGTTATTTGAACAAGTTATTTTTACTACTTACTTATAACAATGAATAAAGTAACACGTTATAAGTAACGAATTATTTTTTTCAGTAAATAACACGTAATGATGATAAATCACTTTTTAAAGTGACTTTCCCAACCTTAGCGTTTAGTTAATTATCGTTACAGACATAAAAAAATTGCAACGTCATTATCAAATCGTCATTGTTATAAAAAGTAACACTGAAAGTAATGATATTACTATACTTTCATTTTCCATTTTTGATATATGAAGGTAAAAAATTACAGAGACTTCAGTTCAAATGATACATCGAAAATTTTTACATTTCTTGCCTAAATTATTTATCTCATATATTTACATTTTTCTTTACCTCATATCCTAAGTTAAACTTACCATAAATATTTGAGAAATACGATTCTGGTGTGGCGCCCTTTACTTTGTAGACTATTACTAGATGATTTTTTTTTAATCATGAATAAGGAGCAATATTTCTCGTAAAATATTATGTAAAACAAAAGTGAAAAATTACACTCTTCTCTCGTAATGAATTTGTTGCACGTAATATTAAGCGATCTCGCGCTTTTGATGAGCGTATTCCTTCACGTGAATCTAATTCGATCAATAGAATTCTTTTTTTCAGCCGATGGCTAAAAAGAAGAGCCACCTTCCAATCACGTGTCTTCTTCCAAAAATAGCAAGCAAGGTCACGCTAAGCGGGTTTCCTCTCGCCTATCATCAACCCTCACTATCGCCCGCCCTAAACTCTATATCGATCCATCGGGATGTCATTAAATACATCGGCCGAATGGAATGTAACATCTCATACATATATTGTAATGTTATATAAGAGAAGCGGTTGGAAAATTATCGATTTTATTTAAGCCATTCAGTAAAACGATCACGCATTTTTCTCGTTATAGGAAATGTTCACGAAAACGTAGAATATAAAAAAAAATTCCAGTATTTTTATAATATTTTATTTTATTATCTATATGGATTCTATATGGAAAACTGAGATAATAAGATTTTACAATTTACATGTCGAACTTTACATCAGTTGAGAATAATTAAAATTACATAGGGTGTCTTGAATTTAAATGACTAAATTTCTTCGGAAGCGTGTAAGGAATAGATAAACTAACAATAAAAAAAAGACTTTTAGAGATATCATCTACTTCGTTTTGAAGAAAATTGCAAAAAAATGACAAAACGTAATTTTCGTTTCTGTACTTATTTATTACTTATTTAATCACATTTATTTATTCGCGTTGTTACTTAATGCACTTAATGCACTTGCTTAATGCAAATATTGTTACATATGTTGGCCTCTTGCAGTAATGCAAATTGATAGTTTATGTTGCAGCAAACACTGATCTGGTCAAGGTAATAACTGATAAAACGAAGCAAAAACGAACATATCTCTATAGGACTTTTTTTCTTAGTTTATCAATTTCCTACACACTCCCAAAGTTTGGCCATTTAAATTCGGGATTGTATAAGTAAACCTTTACATTTTTGTAATCTACTATAAAAAAGTACTTTTTGGAGAAAAAATATTTTTCTTTCATATGCTTATGAGGACATAAAAAGCGAAATAACAAAGTAATTTCAATGTGGCATAATATGCGAGTCACGTAGCGATGTATTTTTATAATTTGTACAAAAGGTGATGGAGTAAGTCAGGCGACTCTAATACATTCAGAGCCTCTCAGTTGCTTCTACTATTTATAGCAGGTCGCTCGATATGATGTACTAACTTTATTTTTAGCTGCTTACCTAGCTACAGCCCTTTCACCCTTTAGTATGACACCATATAACAGCCGGGCATGCGAAAGCTGTTGACACTTACCTGAAAATAAAAGTAAATCTCTTAAAATTATATAAAAAGTAAATCTCTTAAAATTATATGCTAAAAGATAATACAAACATGTTTATATATTAACCGTTATTGGAATACATTTTTTTTTATAAATTAAATTCCAATGAATAATATCCAATTTTCAATAATGGCTATTAATAATTACACAGTTATAAATTAGATATTTAAAAATTTAAAACATTTTTTGAATATGAAAAATCGTTGATAAGAAGCAGTTTATACGTACAAGCTAATTTTTTATAAATGTCAAATAATTTTTTAACAGAAACAAAAAATATTGAAAGTTACATAAAAAGTATTTAACATATTTTGCGTGGGTCGCACAGCATTATGTTTTATATTAATAGTTGTTACTGAAATATCAATTCAATTTTTAGTTTTTATAAATTAACAAAGGTTATACGCATCTTCACAATATAATTATCATATTTTTATTGTTGAGAAAATCGAGATTATTTTTATATATTTGCAGCATTAAAATGTTAACTTTTCACTTTCATTTTCGGATTTGTCCTCTAATTAAAATTCACATTAATATCACTTTCACAGAAAATATGAGTTGGACCCGATCACGCGAAAAACTATTGAGATGTAAGGATTGCATCGAACTGTTTCAATCTCAGCATGAGTTTGTCCGGAACATATAAATACGTTTTTTACAAAATTGACTGATTTTTACAAAAAATACGCATCTTATTATATGGATATCTTGTTGTGAATGAATATTAAAATAGCTCGTGTTTCTATGAACTGTTACTTTCTATGTAGAATAAAAATAAATGTACTTATTTTTTATTTTTCTATTCTATCTATTGCTTCCAAGCAAAGCAAAATGAAACTATCAAAAAATATGTAACGAAAAAAATTGTTTGTATATTAAGATTTTTATTCGACATTTAAATTGCAAATCTTAATTAGATACTTTTTTATCGCCTGGCGTGATGTTTTCGCATTTTGGAGCTTAATTGAATAACTATTGCGGGATACTAAATTGATATAATTTTATATATAACTCACAGTATTAGTTTATAGATTTATCACCCCGAAATCTTAGATTCCATCTATGCACTGTGGAGTATTTTCGAAAATTATGAAATTGTAAAAGGGATTGTAATTAATAAAATATATGTGAAACGTTATTATAACATATATAAAATACCATTTAAAAAAATTTTTTTAAATGCAAAATTTATTTCGTTGAATTTATATAAACATAAATTTATTTCTTTTCACTAAAAAAACTATTTTTTTATTAAAAAATTTTATTTAAAAATTATTTATTTAATCAAATAATATTTTTTCTTATTAACATTACAATTTTTGAAATAAATATTGATATTTCTTAAATTCAATTTAAAATTTTTCTATTACGAAGAAATGTTTATT
>NW_017259336.1:1288138-1289955 GCF_001594045.1 Atta colombica | reverse complement strand
TTTTTTTTTTTTTAGTGATCACTCTTCATTTATAGAAAAAATATTTTTTATTTTCTCTCTTTTTCTCTATAACAAGTGAAATATTTAATATTATTTATATATTATTTCAAGAAAAATTAAATAAAAAATAATACATCTTAAATATTTATTTATTTTTATATAATATAATTCGTGTTATTTTTAAAACAATGTTCAAAAAGAGAAATCTTTCCCTCTCCCTTTCTCTTTTTCTTTCAACATCTTTTCTCTAAATAATATTCGAACGTCCAGAATCCAGATTGATAAAACTGATTATTGTGTAAAATATATAACGGGAGTAATAGCATATAATAGCATACAATATATTGCTTGAAGAACAGTTTGGTTAGATGGGTACTCCTTAGTAATAATACAACGTACGCGCATGTGTGTACTTGTACGAAAATAGTGACTGAATCGTTCGAAAATATCGACTGCTAAAAATATGGACAAAAATAAACGTCCACACGTGTAAAAACATGCATTAATATTCGCCGCTTGCTGTCCAACGAGCAGTCAGCCGACGTTTTCATGCCATACAATGAAAAAAAAAATTAAGAGCGGGTGATAGATAAAGACAGATATATATGAAAATCGAGAGAACGGGATAGGGAAAAAGTGGGAGGAGGGAAGCGAGAGAGATACAAGGAGACAGATACAAAGTGACTATTAAATAACGGGACTGATACGAAAAGTGTATTTTATTTTAAAAATCTAACAATTTAATTATAATTCCCTTCAATAGCTCTACACACTTCTACATATGTGTCTTCCATTATTCGAAGCAATGTTGAAGTTGATCAGTTGTTAAGCCCTTCAGAGAGAGAGAAGTAGGTCCGCCGTTTTCTTCATCTCTTCTATGGATAGAAAATGGATCCCTTTTAATGCACTTTTTATTTCTGAAAATAGATAAAAGTTACAAGGCGCCAAATCATGCAAAAACGGGGAGGGGAGGGAGTTTTATTTTTTCAATTTAACTAGGAATTTCAAATTATTGTGTTGCTCGGTTTTTAAACTCGGCATGGTTCCGGCGAGACGATAAAACAACATTTACTTCTAACAATGCGAAAAGGCAAAATAAACAATGCAACAAAACAAAAGAAGTCTTTTCGATTTGGAAGATTTCGAAGTCACAAATTACTCGCAATTATCCATTCTGCGTGACTTACTTGATATTTATGATGATCAATCTCGTTATTTAATAATCATACTTACACACACACACGCACACACACCACACACGCACACACACACACACACACACACACGCGCGCGCGCGCGCGCGCGCGCGCGCGCACACATACAAAGAGAAAATTTTAAAATCTAACAGCGATCGACGGAACGAAAAGGATGAAGCGTGAGAAGATGATGCGAGAAACGACGATAAAGTGCAGTGAGCCTTGCTTGTGGATCTTTAAACGAATTTTCTTTCATCGTACCGATAGCCGGTGTCTTGAACAAAAATAATTTCGGACGCGTCCTAAATTCCTCGAGCTGTTTTCTGAGAGATGAGTGAGAAAAAGAGAGAGAAAGAGAAAGAGAGATTACTGAATTAGGAGAGATCGGGATTCATTGGCACAAGAGACAACTTGGCATTGCATTTCGTTTATGTATTTACGACAAAAGAATGAGTCTTCCTGTATTACAATAAAAAAAAAAAAGAAATTTTTACATTCACTGTATGTATTTGTTATTGTGAGGAATATTACTACCTCGATGATCTAACTGTGAAGACACTCATCCAGAAAGCAAAAGATCCTCGGCCAAAGTAATATCTTTTGCAAATTAAAATTATTTAT
>NW_017259336.1:1287104-1288038 GCF_001594045.1 Atta colombica | reverse complement strand
ATATATCTTCTAAAATATCTACAATATTACTAAATTGCTTGTCAATTTAATTTGTGATATTACTGCTGAGATTGTATTTCAAAACTGAAAATTAAATTCGACGCGCAGTTTGCAGAATTGGATGATATATAAATTCACGGAATTATTTAACCATTAAAGATCAACTTGACCAATTAGGATCTTTATTTCCGATTTGTTAATTTATGTTTCGATGCATAAGACAAAAATTAAAAAATTAATCTACTTGAAAGTAAATATTTTGAAATTATTTCATAATCTTCAGTAATAAAAGACTTTAAACAAACGTTAAGATGTCATATTCTATTGGTATTTCTCGCGCACTCAGCACATCTATCTGGTCTCTATAGCGATCATCAGCGCCGTAGGTTAACAGGTAGGGACCGTTTCACCACTCTGTTGTTCGTTCGATCTGTCAACCAGGGAAGTACGAGAGGAGGGAAGGCGAGAAGAGCCAGGGCTATTTATAACTTCATAGGTCTTTCGTGGTGGATCAAGTGGGACGAGGCTGCGCGATAACCAACGGGCGGTGGTAGCGACCAGGAAGATGGAAACGTATCAAGGGTGGCGTTTGTGGGAACCGAGAGAGATGGCAGTAAGGATTCTGCAAGGAAACGAAAGAGGGAGATAAGAGGACAAAATAAGAAGAAAGACGGTGAAAGAGGGAGACGAGATAGGAAGTGATGAAGGTAAAAATGAAAAGAAAGAATGAAAGAGAAAGAGAGACGAGGAGAGATGATAATCGCTATAAATAGAACCGGCACTCAGCCTATGGACTCTCTTCTAGGATGACTTGCTCAAGAAAAAGGAGGGGAAGAGATAGATAGATAGATAGATAGATAGATAGATAGATAGATAGATAGATAGATAGATAGATAGATAGATAGATAGATAGATAGATAGATAGATAGATAGA
>NW_017259336.1:1283059-1287078 GCF_001594045.1 Atta colombica | reverse complement strand
AGAGAGAGAGAGAGAGAGAGAGAGAGAGAGAGAGAGAGAGAGAGAGAGAGAAGAAACATCGACTTCCACAATACTATTAGGCTAGGTTATTAGTTTGCCTCGTGTCTCTTTCTTTTTCTCTCTCTCTCTCTCTCTCTATCTCCTCCCTCCTTCCCTCCCTCTTTCTCTCTATTTCTCTTCTGCCTTGAGTCAGGCGCCACCGGCCGTGAATCTGGGTTATGTTTACTGCCCCCTTCACAACCCCCTTGTCAGCTTGTGCCGGAGACCGCGTGCGCGACAGCGCCACTGCCACTTTCCTTGCGAGAATGTTACCGCAACATGCGAGAATTCCTTTTGATTGTATATGCTTCATATTTTCCAGCATAAAAGTAAATGCTGATGAGTAAAGATTACAGTTAGAATATTTTTTTTAAATTTATCGATATTTATCTCTGAATATTAATTTCTGAATCAGATAACTCGCAATACATACTTTTGCAATTACACATATCAAGGAATGGAATTAACAAGTTACTTGTACTTTTTGTTACTTTCCTTATCGTCACTCTGTTATAACAATGATTTGACAATGATGAATTTTTTTATGACTAATACTTATTCTGGATCAATCTCTGTTAACATATGTCAAGGTCATTGATTTTTTAAAGGATTAACCCTATGTGAATATTTATCCATATTCCTATTAACAGATATTTTTATCATAGATATAGTTTAATATTCAGATTTTCTTATTACAAATATTTAAATTATTTAATTAGTCCATTATATGCCTTTAGAATATACCAAAGTTAGGAAGTAATTATTTGTAACGCTGTTATTTTTTTTGTTTGAAACAATTAGATTGTTATTTTTTATCGTTACTTTAGTTTTTATTGAATAGATCGGATTGAATATTTCAATCAATATTGTTAGCAGTTGAAAGATATTTCGCTTTAGTGTCCCTCTAGAAGTGTACTTCTAATTACCCAAGTTGTATTGTTGTTGTAACAAATTAACGAAATACTTAAATTTTTTAAAATGCTTATGTACAAATATAATAATAAATATGTATTTACAATTTAACATTGTATTATATATAATAAAAGATTATTATATCCCCGGTAAAAATGTTTAAGGCAGCGCCACGATATTAGCCAGCAATATTTTGCCACGCTATAACCACTTAAAGAAAAATCTGACCTGGCCCGTTCTGTCCACATCCTGTACACACAGAATTATATTTTAGCTCCTATTTTTTAGCGCTAGTTTTCTAATTACTAATAAAAAAATATTAACTTTACTTGATTTAGAGTTCATACATTATCACACTAGCTATTCCTCGTATAATTTTCTTACAAAACATATCTTTAAGAGATATTAACATTAAATAATGACTGGATTTGACGAACATTCTAGAGGGACCATAGCAGCCGATTTTGGTTCTAAGCACAAATAACAAATAGAAAGAAATGAAAAATGATAAATAATTATAAATTTTAATTATAATTATAAATCAATGTTGAATACCATACCAATATGAATCACGCATAAATAATTATAAATAATTATATTTAACATTTTAACTAATAATATCATTAATTTATTGAACATTTAAAGTCAAAACATTTAAAATTATAAGTCGTAATATTAGGTAGAAAGGAGCCCATCTGACTCAAATCGTTCTAGGTAGATAATTAAAAATTTCATTATCTTACACATGTATAATTGAAAAATTTTTTATAATTAAGAACATAGAAAACGATGAAAAGTTACAAAAGAATATCACGTGAAAACAAAATTGGAAAGAGTTATAGCAGTTCGAATTTCGTGAGAAGTCAAATTAGCTACAAATGTACCGCAGTCCTTCTAGTATTATTAATTATTAAGACAAAATTTATACTCATTACATTAAATTACAGAAATATATAAAGAATTAATTATTACTTTAAATATGAAGCGCTACTATGGTCTGAATGTTAAGATGTTGAACTATTATATATATTCATATAAATTAATTAATTTCAAAAATAATAATTGCCGATATAATTGTGCCAATAGTTGTGCCAATAGTTGTCGGACTTTCAACGCAGTCAATCTGAAATATTAATAATCCCCCCAAATTTCTCAAATTAATCTTAAAAAACTGTAATAAACTTATTGCGAAAAATATTGTCTATTTTTCGCAATTCATATTTAAAGTAATTTGTAACATAAACGATCTTGTTTCCAATCTTATTAATTAATTATTAGTTTTATACACATAAAATTTGTAAAATGAAAATCATCAGAGAATAATCCATTTTGCCAGTAAAAAGAGCAGTTAATTTATAATGTAATGCAAAAAATAATTCTAAAATATCCAATACATATCAACTGAATTGCCATTATATTTTATTAAAAGTAAATTATTTGTTAAAATTCATAAAAAATAATAAATATTAACAAATACTTCAGAAAATATATATAGAGAAAATGAATTTAAAAATAAAAATTGTCTTTTCACAGAATCATGAAACATCAAATCCAATACGTAAAGACTCGCTTCATTACAAAAGAAATAAAACGAGAATAAATGCAAAAATAAAGTGCTGTGTCGAAAAAGAAACATCGACGGAATGAACTTTGATTACCGATCTTTCCATCATGAAAGGAACGATCACTTTGATCAGTGGCCGGCAGCACCAAAGTAAATACACGATATAATATGCCGAGATCAAAGCCATTGCTGCTAACGATAAAAGTCTAATCAAATTAAGACGAAATCGTGTCATAATCCAAAAAAGTCATTTCCATGACAATTCAATATATTTCATGATTTGTACGTATGTTAACTTATCGAATTTTATGCCGTCAGCGTATATTTCTACACTGTTTTGCGTTCAAATAAAAGTATTGTCATATTTAATCAAATTCTCAAGTAACATCGAGAATCATTTTAATTTAACTTTTCATAATATCATAGTTTGATCTAGTTTGTATATGAAATATTTTTTCAATACATCTTTTGCAACAGATGTATTTATAAATAAATAAATAGTATAACAAAAAACCGATCGCGAAAAAAATGATGTTGCAATGAATGTTACGGAATAATTTAAACCTGTTGACCATGATCTCTAATCTCTGTTATGTCAATTAATTGTCGATAAAAGAAAGAAGGATAAGATGACGAAATGAATATAGATACGTACGTTTTCAAAAGAGTATATATAAGTTAATAAAACTAATACGTAAAAGTGAGAAAAAAGAAATAGCATATGATAAAGAGAAAAGGATTTTCGAATCTGTAAATGAGAAAAAAATAGGATCCTTTAAGGGGATCACAAAGCTGCCTGTATTACCGACTAAATCATATAAATTGTACAACAAAAAACCTGATACCCAATAAATTATACTTAATTTTCAGTCTATTAGAAGGTGCGAAACCAATTAAATTCAAAATATTGCACAAATTTAGAAGAATGTAACAAATTACGATACAACAAAAATTTTTATTTTAAATTAATTTAAATTAAATTAAATTAAATTATTTATTTTAAATTATACACACTTATTTATTAAACCTTTATTTTTATTTCGAATTTGTAATTATTGCTAATGAAATTTGTAATATCTCGCTGGCACAAAATGGAAACCATTGTGTGCAATAATGATTTCATTTATACTGAGTAACCTGTCAGTTGTGTCGGTTGCGAAGTTTTGGCCGAGTGGAATCAAACGGGACAGTAATTTGCCAAACGACTAACATTAGTCTTACCTCTCCGGATGTAGACGCGCTAAAGCATTGAGATTACGACTTCGTCATAAGAAGAATCGCTTGTTCACTACAAATAGGCTCGTATTAATAACTCACTCCGTGCTAAATGTAGTCGCTTGATACCAAGCTCGAGATAATATTGTACACTGAGAGAAAAACTTTTTGGTATTTGTAACTATAATTAGATATTACTATAATTATAATTATGACTATTATAGTAATTAATAATAACTATATATAGTTCTATCAAATGATACATAGTTACAACCGAAAATTACTATAA
>NW_017259336.1:1274387-1283033 GCF_001594045.1 Atta colombica | reverse complement strand
TGTGTGTGTGTGTGTGTGTGTGTGTGTGTGTGTGTGTGTGTGTGTGTGTGTGTGTGTGTGTGTGTGTGTATTGTATATACATAGATTGCAGTATGGATCTAATAATGGAATTGAAAAATATTCTGAAGAAGGTTAAATTAAAAATTCACCTTAAAAAAATATGACATTCTCTAAATTACGTTCAATAGATAGAATTGAAATGTTATACGATATACACATATAATGCAAATATAAGCAAATATAATTTTACATTAAAGATTAAATATTTTAAATAAAAAAATAATAGTTAAATAATAAATATTAATAGAGTGTTAAATTCTTTTCTTAAGGAAAATTCGACTTATTATAAAATTTGTGATTAAATCCTCAAGTCCTTTTTGCCAAGACATACCTCCTATATATATTTATCATCACTTGAAAAAAATAATAAATGTCCAGCATCATCGCGTTGAAGTATCTCGTAGCTTAAAAGTTTTCCATCTACTGTCCTGATAAGAATTTAATTTATTGAAACGCCCTACTTGGACAAGATTTAGAGGTATGATTTTGCTACAAATTGTATTAGTGAATGATAAAAATGACAAAAGAGAAAGGGGTATGACTATATTTTTTATTGTGATGTATCGGAAGCATTTTATGCGAACGCCGATGAAAAATGTAGCAAAGAACAGCGCGGGATGAGTAATGAGTAATCGATGACAACATTGGTTGGTGTAGCAACGGCCGCACGGACGAAAATAGAAACGTTCATGTACGCGATCGATCGACATGTTTTTCAGGCTGCGCTTTTACTGTGAATTCAAATTTTCACAAGTGAATGTCTAGCGATAATTCTTAATGTTACGAGCAAATGCGTCGGAAATAATTTTTGCAAATGTATACATGTATTACTCGCATGATTCGCATAAAAACTCTATATAAGATAGCTGCAAAGCTATAGCCGGTAAACGGTGATTATTTATAATATACTTTTTTGGTTCTTCTGTTCATTTCTGACTGGATAGAGTCATAGATAAACTTTATTCAGCTTAAATCTGCATGTATTATAAATTTCAAGCTCTTTTGCGGAACTGCGAGATGAGAATTTCTTTTTTGCCAGTCACATGTAAAACAAGAACTTAATTTCTTCGATCTCGACTTGATGCAATCACGAAAGAAATTTTTTTAATAGATGAAGAATTGTAAAGATTCTGGTACGATAAGTAAAGAATATACATTTTGATACATGTGAGACTTTCGCGTGCTATTAATGTTGATGAAACTTTAGCTAATCAGCTATGAATGATGGCAAAATATAAAACTTGCATAGTACACGCATGCGCTCGCGATTGCAGATCGTGTAAAAGAATCGATACTGAAGGATGCTGCGCAATTTTTTCGCGCGTATTTCATCGACAATGAGAACGAAAATGAACGAATGGACGAGAGATGGTATACAGCAACGGGCGAGCATTACTAGCACCACCCACACACGAGCACAGCATGGTAGTCCGTAACAAAATTAGCGCGGGCACAATGCGAACCCGCCTTCGCTCGAGAAAATAGAATTGGCAGGTTATCAAAACCGAGTCTTGAATAGATTTGTACTATATAGATCCTTCTTCGCCCTCTGTTCTCCCTCGCTCGTACGCTCGTTTAAGCACCGTCTCCTGTCTCGACCACCCCTCATATATGCGGCCTTTATGTGACGTAATATGTCCTCGCGTTGTTGCACTCATTATGCGCGCTGAATTAACATCAAAATCGAGCGAAAAAATATTGTAAATTGATGCACGAGAAATAAGACATATCAAACGAAATATAAAGCGAAGCGATAATTGTTCCGCGGTGAGAAATTTTAGCATTAAGTGAAAATTTATTTTTTATTAATATATTCTTCTATATAAAATATGTTTAGTAATGCGTAAAAAAGTTAGAATTAAAATAATAAAAATGGAATGAGAACAGAATTCGCTTAATTTTAACGTAAGTTAATAATATGTGCAAAAAATGATGGAGTAGCCTATATTAATTTTTTTCAATCTTGTTATTTCTCTTTTACACGATCTATGCAATCCCTGGATAAATCTAACAAAATAAATGAACGTATTTACTTAAATTTTAACGTAAATGGATAATTATTAACGATTGAAAATTCAGCTGAAACAAGTTAACATGAAACACAAAAATTCAACGGAGCGGCATTCCGTGGTCAGGAATATCATCGGAGAGAACAACGACAGCTCGCGCTGCAAAGCAAGAGAGCGAAAATAAATGGAGCCGACGAAAATAAACTCGTGACTACTATTTTGTGTGTACCTCGACGACCACATCGTCGGTATTAATGTATACGCTAATGTATACGGTCGATTGTGTGCATGCGCGCATGGTATGCGGCAAATTCGCTAATCCCACCCCAAGTTTATACGCCAGGAGCAAGCACGCCGCTCGTGTAATCGTGCCGATGCTCCGAATACTCGAGGCCATACTGACTTACAACTGAATATCATCGGTCCATCCATATCAATGCCCAATACCTTCCGCCGAATGATATTATGCGTACGCATTAATTTTGCTGATTATAATTGGCTTAATAATCGTTTTTTAATCATTTCAAGCATTGGTGATAAAAATGATAATTTATTTGTATTCCATATATGTATACAGGAATTGTATCCCGAATTTAAATAGCCAAACATCGCGTCTAAGGGATCGATAAAGTAAGAAAAAAAATTCTATAGAAATTTTGCTTCATTTTGAAAAAAATCATAGAAAATAGGCAACGTAGTTTTCATTTTTATACATATTTGTTACTTATTTATTCACTCTTATTTATTCACGTTGTCACTTGCTTTGTGCAGGTATTGTTAAAAATGTTGGCTTCTTGCAGCAATGTACGCATTGCATTTTGTATAACGGCTCGTGTTGCAGCCTGAACACTGATCTGGTCAACGTGATTCGCCGTTCCAATACTCTGCCTAGAAATTGGCAAGCACACTGCTATTATTTGCTGAAGTCGTCACAAAAACAATAATATTCCGAAAATTACGTTTTGTTTTTTTCATGATTTTCTCTAAAACGAATAAAAAACGAGCATATTTCTAAAGGACTTTTTTTCTTAGCTTATCTACGCTCCTGAAGTTTGGTCATTTAATTTGGGACACCCTGTCAGGACAGAATATAGAAAATCCTTATTCAATTATATGTAATATTATATAATTATATTTGTTTAATAAAATGTACGTTGTTTACAAAAAAACATAATTGATGTAAATATTGCAAGCGAAATCTTATATAATACATGGAATTAGATTAGATAGATTAGATTAGATAGATTTTTTCATAATATGAATTATTTAAATCATATTACAATTGCAATTGAACAATAATTTTCAATTTTTTCATTAAAGTAATAGTTTCATTAAAGTAATTTTTTAAAGGTTTATATTTTGTAAAAAGTGTATATATTTAAATCATGGATATATCGTGTAATGTAACTTTTCGACACTAAAGCTTGATGCTGTTATGTAACTTTTGACAGGGGTTGATCAGAACTGAAAAAAAAGATATAAAATTACTATTAAATACTAATCTTGCTTTTTAATAATGAAAATGCAAGTGGAAATACATATAAGAATAAGATATAAATAATAAAAGAAAGAGTAAATATTATTTTGTAATTACGTTTTGTAATTACGAAAACATTTGCGTTGCATTTTGCGGAATTGAAGTTCGTCCGACACAAGATTCTGTGATTGACGGAGTGAACAGTCGATAGTATGTTTCCACGTGAGAGATATGAAGAGAATTCTATACAGAAGAAATCAAAGGTTACTCACTGGGGAATACTCTATCGATTTTGCCAGCTGGTTGCTCCCGTTTTTTTCAGTGATATCGACTGTTACATGAGCATCGTGGGCATGAATCGACCTACTTTTCAAAGAAAACTTACTTTTTCTATAAATGATTGTTGCGAAATTTACACTATTATCATACTGGCGCAATCTTGTTGTCCAATAAAATGAAACACAACATATTTCGTAAATATGTACAAGTTTTCTATCCAAACAAACGATTTTATATTGTGCTATTTTTATATATATAATCGTAGATATCAATAGATCTAAAAGTTTAATATTAATTATTATTATTATTATTAAAAAATTATTAGAAATTAATATAGCGAGTTTGATTGAACTCATCGGTGCGCATTGGTGCACATTAAAGCTGTAGTATATAGATTGACGATAAAGAATGTAAGTTTAATACGTATAAATATTGTAACAGATTTAATCGCGAAATTCTCAATATACTTTATTATGCTGTTAGATAAAATATTTTATAATTTGAAAATGTATTTTATATTTGCATTTCACTTTTATATTCAGGTTAAATCACAACAACTTTAATATCCATCAGTAATACTGCTTCCAATCAAATTCACTATACGTCTATATGTGAGTGAAAAGGTAAATGAAAAAACACAAACATTTTTCGTCAAAAACAAAAAAAGTTGAAAAATTACAGTTTCATTATCGGCTTCTGACATCGACTCGTAATAATATTTGCTTTATATATTATACAAGTTCTATATATATAAAACAATTTTGATTTGAACTTAGAAATTACATGAACATTGTGTTCTTAGAATTAGACTTAGATACCTAATATAAAAGATTAGTTGATTAAAAAATTTGTACATATATGTGCGTGCGATATTGATAATGTGTAGTAATAATGTGTAGTAATACGTCAATGACATGTAATATTAGGTAATATTAGGTGTAGTAAAAAGAAATCCATTATTTTTCCATTCAATTTCATGCAAAAATAATGGATTTCTTTTTACTACACTTAATAGTATGTGTGTAATTCTACTGAATCGGTAATACAGACAGCTTTACGGTCTTCTTAAATCGACATTTAGCCGATTGTTAAAATAAAGTTAGATGACTGTCAGTTTATCATAGTCAACTTAAAGTTGACATAAAGTCGATTACACTGGCTGACAGCTATTTAACTATAGTTGGGACGTAATTTGTCGACTAAAAAGTGACTGACATTCAGTTTAACTCGACTTTAGATTTCTTCTATCGACGGACAGCCGACTAACAGTCGACTGTGGTGTTGTGTAGGTGGACACAAAAGTTTCTTAGATTAATTTCCGACAATTAATTTTCAAGAGAACCATATTCCAAATCAGAGATTGCTGTTTGCGCACGTTCGGTGGAGGCACGTGCGGCAAGAAAATACGTATTCGCGCGATGGATATGTATATGTACTAGAATCTTGATAACCTTTAATCGCGTGCGACGCATATATGCGTTAATCCATCATCGAGAGACCTTGACCTTCCTATATTGTTAAATGTAAGGTAATGTATGGCGTCCTTTCATGATCTAATCATCATGCAAGCCTAAACACATTTGCCTACGAAATTCTATCTCTCTCGCATTTCTTTTTGGCCGGATGTTCAGACATATTTAAGTACACTAATGAAACTCCAGTTATAAATTTGTAAACGTAAGAAAACTGATAATTCAGAACCCCAAGATAATTCAGAAATACTCATTAATTTATTGATAAATAATATTTCCAAGAGATAAGAGAAAAGATGAGTAGAGCTTCCTTATCTAATGACACGCCAAGAACATTATATTTTAATTTATGTTTTATTTAATTGTGCCTTTAATTAGTTATAATTAATTTGGAATTTATGTTTGCCTCTGTATTAATGTTTCTTAAAGGATACATTAACTCTGATGAAACTTTCGCCAATGTAATTTCATTAAAGTCCTGTTCTATGTAATAAATATTCTATGTACATGTAATAAATATTCAATATACATTATCTTATATAACCTTTAGAGAATCGGAAGCCGATACTTATATCGATTTTTAACTATTTAAGTGAATTTTTTTGAATTTTAACTCTTTATAGTATTTCAAGCATCTTATACAAATAATGATTGATATCGAAACTTCCTATTTGTAATGAAGGAGAAGAGAAAGAGAAAGAAAATTGCTTGAGTCACAAAAGATTTTCAGCAGTCGCATTATACACAATAGAAATTAAATTTTCTGTTTCATAATTATGTGTTTGTGTTGTGTATAAATTATTTTTTCACAAAAAGCATAATTCACATAATATAACATACTAAAATTTTGCATACATAAGTAAATAAACGATTTGTAATTCTTGTTTATTTTATTTTATCAAATAAAATATGCAGTAATTATATAGAATAAGGTTTATGCCGAATTTTAATATTTTTTTTTTACAATTTTGATAAAAATCTTTATTGTGACTTTAACAGTGATAATCAAACAAGGGAAATCAAAAAATATGTAACTACCTATTTTTTTTTAACTATTTATGGTAAAAATGAAGATGAAGAGAGCCTCTTCCTATGATTTTGAATTTGACTTTGAACTTGACTTGTCATGATGACCTGAGAAAGTTTTAATCATTGGTCGTTATTAGTTAAAAAAATATTAACAAAAAAAGTTTAAAAAAATAATCTTATTTCTGCTCTCCCTGCTTAAGGACGTCCGATTTTCCATACGAAGGTATCTACTCCACCTCCCTTTCCCTGTCTAGGGGCGACCAACTTTCCAACTTATTTCTTATTGCCTTTCCTTTTTATCTTCCCTTGTTTTATTATAAAATAAAAATTGTTTAACACAATTTAAAATTACATAAATTTGAAACATTAATTTTTCAAGTCAAACATTAAAAAATATCATATAAAAATAGTATTAGGTATGGGAAAAAGTTCGTAGCGTTTTTCCCGTTACATCTAACGTTTTCCCGTTACATCTAATCTAATAATACGCTGTAATGAAAAAAAAAGTTTGTAAAACTAAGTTTCGAATCCGAGGTATGCAGCGTAGTCCGATGCTTTACTGACTACGCCATGCTTCTCACCTATTCGTTCTTATCGTCCGTGTTCGATACATCAGGAAACACGATAGTATTTCGGCGTTAAAACAAGCGCAATGACTGTCATGTTCCTTTATTACGCGAGCTGACAAGTTGTGGGAACGATTAATAATACACGTAAATTTTTAAGGAAATCCTAAAGTCGTCTGTTTTACCGATTAAACGCAATAATTTTTATATAAATTATTTTTTTGTCTTTTATAGATTCGAAAATCCTTTTTCAGGATTAAAGTATACACATTAATATGTGTCTGTAATGTCGAGAACGAAAAAAATGATTAAAATTGAAATCTTTTTTATCGAAAGGGATCTGACACATTAATTGGTCAATTTAAAATAAAATATTCTCATTGCTAAAACAGTAAACAAATTATTAGAATTGCCTAATAATTTCATATCGGCTGATATGAATGAATGTATGCTATCAAGATGTGTGCTAACGAGACCCTATTTTTTTATCACTTTTTGATCCAAATGGAATCATCAGAGTGGTCATCAACATTTGATACAAAAATTTTATATTTATAAATATGTACTTACGAAAGTGTGTTCATAGACTAGTAATTTATATGAACAAATAATGTGGAGTTCTTAGAATTAAATTAGAATTACTTAGACATCTAATTAAAACACTATTATTCTATAGAAATGTATGTACTTATAAATGTATGTGCGCAAAATATCGATATAGCAGTATGTAAAGATATATCGCATTTTATCGGTAAAACAACAATCTCGTCGAAGTTCGAATTTCATTTTATGCGTCATCTACAATACACGGAGTAAAAAATGAGAATAAGAAATTGACCAATCACAGTCTTCACTAATCGATTAGTCTTCTCACACATTCTACCGTCAATTTCTTACTCATATTTCTTACTTCGTGTATTTTAGACAACGCATTAGGATCCCTTTAAACGCATTTTTCCTCGCAAATGCTTGCGAGAACGTATTCTAATTTTAACACGAATTAGTTGGAGGGCTAAACTTACTTTATATATGTAATTCAGCCAAGTTGGAGAATGCTCATCTTGGTGATTCCCTTGTTAGTCAAAGTAAAATTTATTAATTAAAAAAATGGGTTTAACTTATTTTTCTCTAATATTAAATTCGATTTGATTGTATCTAAATTTTTAGGATATAATATAATTCCTAAAATTTCTTATATTATTTAATAACATCAAAATATATATTCATGTTAGATGATTGAATGTGTGTACCAAGTTAACAGCAAAATTGATTATTTATATATAGAAATCATGTACGTGTATATATAGGATAAAAGTAGCAGGTTATGCTATCGAACGAAGGTCAAACAATATATCTCGCATCCTGGAATACCCGAATGAAATCGTTCCCTTCTTTACGACGTCCTGCTATATTTGGCGAGGAACTTATCGTTTATTAAAAAATAGTACAAAGACAGTTGCACGCGTCCGCGTGTTTTATTAATAGTGTTCGACCAGACTTTGCCGATAATCAAGAGTTTATTCGTCGTAAAAAGGTTACCATCGTAATGCGACTTAAAATAACCGGAGCAGTTGTTGAGTTTAATAAGTTTGCTTTTATTTTCGCTCTTATTTACAGACATGAGCGTAGTCAAATATACCAGTATTCACAGCTATTTTATATTTAAGATTATCTTAAGTACAGTCTTATGTATGTTATGAAAACAATCGGAGAGTCGCATCTTATATAAGATATTACTTAAAACGATCTCAAAA
>NW_017259336.1:1269534-1274287 GCF_001594045.1 Atta colombica | reverse complement strand
CACACACACACACACACACACACACACACACACACATATATATACACACACACACACACACACAAAAGCGAGTCCGTAGATTTTATTTAAAAATACCTATATGATGCATGTTGAATGTATAAATAACATTTCTTGAATGTTTTTTCGAATGGGGCACCCTTCTAACTGACTGTGAGCTAAAACTTTACAGGTAATATTGTTACAATATATAGTGATTATTTATGAAGAGCTTATCTTTGGATTTTATATAGATTAAAAAAGAGAAATAAAAATTATAATAATAAATATGACAATTAGGGAAAATTTCTCCGATGACTTTGACATATGTTGTCAAGGTCATGACTCTGAGTGATCTCCAAGAAGTTCTAGCTGATGCTCGCTACTCTTAAAATTAAGTTAATAACTTAAAAAGTATGTATTAACATAAAAAGTTTAAAAAATAATAAATCTATATTACTGTTTATACGCTGTCTGAAAAATGCGTTACGTTTCTACATATTCCGAAAAATAATACTAAGGCTTCAGTGATCTAAAGGTTTAGATTAGGAATGTTAAAGATCGACTCCCGGATGAGATATTTTTCGCAATAAATTTATTACAGATTTTTAGTACATTAACATTCTTTCATTAACAGAATACCTGATTGAACATCAAATTAAAAATTGCTTGTTTTTTTTAATTTGTAATTACTATAGCTCAATTGTGTATCTAAGTCCGAAAAACCAATTCGGCATGCGGTTCAAATGATTATATAAATGATACATACGTAGTATATAAATTCACATGGAAATTTAAGCAACTAAGATCCAACTTCGACCATTATAGATTTTAATTTTTACTTGTTTAAAAAATAAAATCTTATTTCTGCTATTTACAATATTAATAACTATTCCACATTTCCCTAAAGGCTTTGGACTTTTCACGTGAATTTAGGTCCATCCCATCTCCCGCCCTGCCTACAAAAGGTCTTAGACAAAGAAGAGATGGCATGGACCTCGCTTTGCGTGGAAAGTCAGATGCCTCTAGGCAGAAGATAGTGTTGAAATCTTAATATTGTATATAATAATAAGATTATTTCTTAAATGTTTTTTTGTTAATAATTTTTTAATGGATGATGAGCGATGACTAAGATCTCTCTTGAAGTTTATTCAAGATCTTTGATAACATATGTTAAGGTCATCAGCAAGGTCTTCCTTTTATATTTATCTACTTATCGTTATAATGTTTGTTTCTTATTTTTTACATTTTAAACTATAAAAAAATCCGATAAAAGATATTCATAAATAATCAACATATATTATAACAGTATTAGCTGTAAAATTTCAGTTCAATCGAAAGGGTGTTTCATTCGGAAATATAGCCTATTTCTCTTTCCTATTCTGTAACTCGTTATGACAGTAATAACATTGTTGTCATTACAGATATTTTCTATGGTGAAGAAACTGCGCAACGACAATGTGATGATGTCATTATTGTTATAACAATAGGAATTTCGAAGTGGGATTCTCTTGTAAGTTATAACGTTTTACTTATGATGGTGTTGATATTGTTAACTACCAATTGGTGACAACCAATGGCAAGGATGATCCTGAAAAAAAACACGGCTCTCATTAACTGTCGCTAATTAAGGAGATTCTAAAGATGTTTTACCGATTAAAACTTAGACGATTTACACGTCATTGATACAGAAAGGTTGCAATACTTTTTTTCGATGGATTTCAGAATATAGCTTGCTCATCGAGTGATTAGTTCTTATTTATGGATCTAATCATTTTCGTTCAATCGCTTTACGAGCAAGGCTAAGTTTCAAAATCCATCAAAAAAAAAAATATTACAACCATCTGTCCAGGACTAGCTGTCGAATATGGATTCTGATCATCAACTTCATCTTCATTTTCTTCTACATTTTTTGTTTGTAATGAAAGTTCTCCAAATCTGTGAAGAATAAAGGCAAAATTCTCTCGTAACAATGTATTCTTTAAAAAATATAGATTTAAATATAGATTTAAATCGAATCGCTCTTAACTCGGCGAGTTCGTCCACTTCTTCATTATCATTTCTTGTGATACCAAAAATTGAACAAAAAGGCACAAACATATGGCATTAGCCATATTAACAAGAATTGGAAAATATCTTTCTTCTGCATTCTTCTTCTTTTCCATGAATGACTTTTCTTTTCGCGTAGCTAGGTCGAATCGATGGAAATCGCGCCACTAGTTACTCGAATCTAAGGCCGATATTCATAATCGATTCTTATATTTGAGACATCTTAAGTACAGTCTTAAGATGTCATAAGCCAATTAGAGAACTGTATTAGCATTTTAAGACATTACTTAAGACAGTCTTTAAATATAAGAACGAACTATGAATTGCCTTAAGTCAATGCTTCTTTGCTAATAATCTGCCCACGTATACTTCTTTGCGAGTTGTGTGTGTGTGTGTGTGTGTGTGTGTGTGTGTGTGTGTGTATGTGCGCATGTGTACTTGCGCGCGCGCGTGCTTGCGCGTGGGATATGTACATACGTACATATATTTATCTGTCGTATTTTCATACATTCACGAGTATATGCAAGGCGAGAGGGCGGATGGCAAAGTGGATGGAAGCGTGAAGATGGTATGCGTGGGGGTGCGGCGAAGGTATGAGCGTGTTATATAAATAGAAGCGGTCAATGCTGCTATGGGAACTATACTACATACGCGGTGGGGTAGATGGATGCGCAGCGTGAGTAAAATACCTTACTCCCAATTCATTAATCCGTATTTAGCGTGTGCTTGAGCATTCGGAACTTCAATGTAGCACGAAATTTAAAGCTCAAAAGTACATAGAGTCAAATAGCTATGAAGCGCTAAGACAGGAAATATATAAAAAAGTGTATTTCACAAATTTTATCTTAATAGAAATATATATTGCTTAAACATCTTAATTCTGTGGAGTAATTAATTAATTCATACATTTTTCCTAACATAAATTCGTTGAAATTTAGCGCAAAGAATTTTTCGCTGATTACAAATACGCAAGATGTCCCAAAATTTGCGACTCAGTCAAAATATTGTAGCAAGAAAGTTTTCGAAAAATTAAATAAAAAAAGTTGTATTTAAATTTTTATTTTAAACAATATTTTAGTTAATAATAAGGATTTTTCAGTTTATAATAAGGATTTTTCAGTTTATAATAAGGATTTAAATATGGCCAATTACATTTAGATTAGGTAGATAGACTACCTGCCCATGTAATGCGTAGCAGTAGTATTAATGAGCGTTGATAAGCGATCACTAATAGTCACAGGTGACTACTTAAAGGTAAGGTCAGTAATTGACTATATTTAAACTATTATTTCTCAGAAATTGTTGCTTAAAATAAAAATTTATGAATCACTTTATTACTTAATTTTTTGAAAACTTTCTTGCTATAGGTAGTATTTTGAGATGCGAATTTTGGGATTTCTGCCCTAAAAAGATTTTGAAAATTTTCATTATAGTTTTACCTTTTAAAGTTGACGTGAAACTAATAGATCCATTCAATTATATTCCTCCGGAATAAATTACGGGTCTATTCACTCAATTGTATTCATCTATGTTATCATCTAAAATTGAATTATTTTTATTAAAAGAACTTAGTATTTATTCTTTATCATACAAATTATGTATGTTTTGATAGGAAGAAGCACACCTTCAATATTTCATATTGATAAATCTAAATACCAATACAGCATAATGATTGGAAATGATTTGATATAAAATATCGAAAATTTATGCACTTTTGCTCATCCCTACTTTTGTCACCTTTCTCGTTCTCCTTCTTTTTTGGCTGTATAAAATTCATTGCCGGTGCTGAAAACCTATAGTAAACATAACATAAATTATAATCCTTCTAATTGTAAGTGCTGACTGTTAATAGGCTGATAATGAGTTTAAAAAATATAGTTTTTGTTTGGAAACATAGCAAATTAATATCTAGGTTCTAGATATGATATGCTATGATTCGGAAACTCAAAATTTTGATGCAAATCGAATATCAACAGTAATGATAAGATATTTTAAAATATCGAATTAGAACATCTCTATATTTTGTCCCTTTAAAATTAATTAGTGCCTTTTAAGGGGATTCTAAGTCTCTCTCTCTATTTTATCACGAATTACGTTGCACTGGAAATCTTCGAATTGACTTTGCCTGTTTCCAAGCGGGGAGGGGGAAGTGGGATGGATCTCATTTCGCGTGAAAAGTCGTACGCCCTTAAATAAGGAGTGTAAGAAATTTAGAGGAAATAGGCACAACAAAGAAGCTATCATGGCTCGGTGAACGGAAATCTGCTAGTAAGAAGGAGATGAAGTCTCAGTTCGAATCCCGGATCCTGATATCTTTCTCATGTTGTCGCTCCTTTTTTACAGGGGAGAGGTGGGATGGAAAGTTCTAAATATACCAAACTAGCGCAATTCTTTGATCTGAGACGAAATATTGATAACTTTCCTATTGGCTATTTGATCGCTATTTGCGACCTAATTATTGTCTGTAGTCCAATGTATACCATATACCATAAGCGCTTAGCATTATTGATATATAGTACAGTTAGTAAGTCCAAAATAGAGGCCTTTTGCGCTATTTTGATATATCTAGAACTTTAAGGACCACGCTTTACATTGCTAGGATGCCCCTAGGCAGGAGGGAGGTAGATCTCATTTTGCATTGGAAAGTCCAACGCCCACAAACAGATATGAGGACTTCGCTTCACAGCGATATATATATATATATATA
>NW_017259336.1:1267680-1269276 GCF_001594045.1 Atta colombica | reverse complement strand
TATATATAAAATAGGACTCTTAATAATTGTAAAAATATGATACAAATTTAAGGGGGCTACTTTGGAATCAGCGGTAAGAAGAGCGCAATCTACACTTATATAATCTGCTGACTTCAAAGTAACTCCCTTAAATCTATATTATATATCTTTGTATTTTCACACTGCCCATTACGCAATATATAATGACCCAATTCTTCTGTAATCACCTTTTTCTGCTTTCAAAAATTTGCATGGTTTTAATGGAAATTTTAAACGGATTATATATTTTTTTCATTACTTGATTTTTTTTTGAAGAAAAATTTTGAAGAAAATTTTTGTCTGGAATTTCCATATTTGTTTTGTAACATCTACCTATCCTACCATGATTTAGCAGCGCTAAATACGTATTGATCGATTCATTGCGACAATTCCTTTTTTCTTCGCTGTATTATTGGGAGACTAGTAGTCAGAAAATAGCACGTCGCGCCGCTTTATATCTTTCTCTCTTTCTCTTCTTTATTCTCGCGGGTGCATAGTTGTAAACAAGCATCGAGAATCAAGAGAACACTTGTTTCCTGCATGAATTACTTACATGCATGCACTTTCATAGCTATCAGCTGATTTTGTTTCGTGTATAACCGTTAATCGTTATAGCGCTAAATAAATGCTGCTAATGCACAAGAGACTTCATTAGGAGTCAATAAATTACACCTCTGACTAAGTGTGTGACGTTGCTTTGTGAAATCGAAAATAATGTTCCGTAATAGTACAAAACGGAAGTAATAGTATTTAATAGTTAACAATTTGATTTGAATAAAAATATAAAAGTTTATGATAGAATTAAAAAAATAAATTAATATAATTGAATAAATATTTGCAACTTGAGATATAAAAATATCAATATCAATTCATAGTGCTACTACAATTTAATTATTAATTGCTACGTTAAAATTATTTTGTTTAATATAAAAATGCTATGATTAGGTATTCATTTCTGCTCTTCTTGCATTTTAAGATATTTAAGATATTTTAAGATATTTTAATTATTCAATTTTAACTCGTTTTTTTTTGTTGAAAACAAAAATATTTAGTACATTTTAAAAATAAAACGACTATCTATTGAAAAACTTGGTCTAATTAAATTATTAAAATCTCGAATTAATTATATTATCCAAAAATAAATTGAATAGCTTAAATTTAATGTACTAATAAGAATAAACGAATGTAATGTCAAATCAAATAAATATTAACGGTTTATCTTCTAATCGCGTTTCTGCACTCACTTAGCACTCGTTATACAGAAACAAAGAAGGGGAAACTTGCTCAATAGTTCAAGTATAAAGTGCAAGGATGATGTCCCCGTGGTCAATTTTTATGATATGTGCCCTCACCGTTGTCTCGTGCAGAGGAACGACATAAATAGCCTTATCATGAGTGCATTCCGCAGCCGATAACAATGGATAATTTCGCTGTCCATCGACGGACGCGCGATGATTTCTCGCGGAATGACCGTCGATAGCTCGCTGTTTCTAGTGTCGCGTTCATTAAGAAAAATCCTGCTGCGAATTAAAACATAAGTGAAACGCAAATGAAACAAGCTCGATAATACTGACTGAT
>NW_017259336.1:1261262-1267580 GCF_001594045.1 Atta colombica | reverse complement strand
ATATTCATAAATAAGGAAAAATACGCGCATTTGTTTATTTCATTCACTCAAAAATAAAATAAGAAATACATATTTATTTATATATTACTTAATTTTTATTTTATCAAAGTAGAACAAATTTGAACGAATAAGTAGTTCAAATTTGTTCTAGTTTGATACAGTAAAAATTAAGTAATATATAAATAAATATGTAAATCAAGTAATATTGTAAAGATTTCGCTTATTATTTGTAGAAACATTGTTTGCAATTCAGATTTTGAGAGCGACAAATTTTGTTATTTTAAATATGTTTCATAAATAAATATATTCCATAAATTCTTTTAAATATAGATGGATATTAAATATAGATGATAATTAATGCTAAACAAATGTTAATAAAATAATAAATAGTTTTACAAATTATAAGTAATTTTCATTTTTATACAATTCCTTTATAATTTTTTCGAAATGTTCAAGTATTGCGAAGGCAATGAAGACAATTTGAATTCGAGATAGAATGCCTTCCCGAGGAAAAAGAATTCCAATAATCATCGTCTGTAAGGAAATAATTAATCGCGTCTGCAAACCGTGGGTTGCTCGCGTCGGACGTGAATAGCCCAGATTACGCGGTGAGGATGGTTGGAACGAAAAGGAGAAACTCGACAAGATATCATCTTTGGTCGTACAGTATCGATCGACCAATCCTGTCTTATCTATTATTAGATGAATAATGGCACATGGATCATTATTATTATGTGAAATGTATTTGTAGCTAAAGACAACGACAACGACGATAACGACAACGAGAAATCAGTTTTATTCCAGTAACTAAAATTATGGCATTCGTTAAGTCAGCTTGAAACTAGAGACGCTTTCCTAAAATTGAACAAAGAAGTGTTGTTGAAGAAAGATAGAGATATTAGGAAAGAATGAAGAGATAAAAGAGAAATTGGATCAGCAAACTAATTGTTAAATTCCCAAGACAGTGAATGGAATTAAATCTCGCTAAAGTTCACAAAATCACTTATAACATCGCCTCGGCGTAAATTAATAATAATGAACCACACTTGGTACCGAAGAATCACGATACTTTTGTAGGGTTCCTTCTCTTCTTCCTCTCGATTGTATAGAAACATTTTTAACGCGCGTGCGTTCTATGAAATTATTAGTCGTCGTAACGCGCTATATCAATTAATTGACACTACGTTAGCTGATAATTTTTGCATGTTTCTTTTCTTTTCTTTCTTCTTTTTTTTGACACAATTCAACAATTTCCTTCCTTATTCGTTGAATAAGCAAAAATGTCCCGCGAGAAAATAAATGGAGAACGCGATCATATCTAAATTATTCAACAGTAGTGTATTGACCGCCGTGCCGCAAGACCATAGCGCTATATTACCTATCTATATCCCGTGAATAAATAATGCAGACGGTACGATAGTTCCAAACGTGTCTTTCTTTTCCCTTCACTATGCTTAAATCTTAAAAATAAACGCTGAAATGGTTGCGGTGAAGATTCGGTCCGCATCGATTTTCAATCAACCGCAATCTTCGTCGAGCTGTTCTTGGAAAGAAGGAGTGAATTAATTATATATCGGGCCACCTAATTTCAGCTCGATGGTTATTCGTCGTCGCTGAGTGATCGCGCGATGATAAACTAGATAAAAATTGAGTCGGATGAAACCGCTACGATAAATTTAATCTCTTTACGATCTAATGTCATTTCGTTATAACACGTCGTACATTCACAGATTTTTTTTTAATTCTTGCTGAAAATTCTATCACAAACATGTATGGATAACAACGTAATGAAAAAGTAAAAATATGATATATAGTAAATTATTAAGGGGATTCTAAAGATGAGAGAGATTAATCATATGAAAATAGCACTTATACACAGATTTACATGCCATTGACACATCAATATTTCACATACGCCACACTATATATAAATTTTCGTATAACAATTATGTTTTAATTAGAGGTCTAAGTCCAATTTTAAGAATTCCACACTATTTCTTCAAAGACTGCTAGTCTATAGACTACTATTTCAGTAAGTAGATTGCACAGCTTTTATATGAAGCAAATGTTGTCACGATGTGACAGCTTTGGAGCGCCATATTATTAAGTAATGATCGTTCTCAGCATATACTCCATCTCACAGGTACGTATTAATGCGTATACTTTAATCCTGGAAAAAGATTGATTTTCAAATCAATAAGAAAGACAAAAAGTAATTGTTATACAAAAATTATATGGTTTAGTCGCTAATACAGACGATTTTAGGATCCTCTTAATATGTGAATAAATAAAAGGATATCATTTTTTTTTCGAGAAAAAATCAAAAGCTTGTTTTTAAAATAGCTTGAATAAATTATACTTTACATTTTATAAAAGCTATACTAAAAAAATATTTTAATTTTAAAAAAATTTAATTGTAGTGAACAAATAATATTTTTAGTATCGTCGAAATTTCAGCACGCAATTTAAAAAGACTACATATACGTAGTATATGAATTCATATTTATTATAGAATTATACAAGCATTTAAGGTATTATCGAATTTGGGAAAGATTAATTTCAAATAAATCTCATATTCTTATCTAAATCAATATATAATATAAAAAAATTGTCATCTAGTATGATTTATTAGTAAATATATGTAAAAATGTTGTAATAATTAAAATAGCATTTTATTATTTTTACATTAAGACTTTAAAAAAATTAACAATAATAAATGATTGATTTAAAAGAATTATTTCTGGATTTTTAAGTCATGCTTTTCATTAAACAAGTGTTCTCTTCTCATATCACTTTCGGAAAAATATTATAAAATTTCGAAACTATTGACATATTATATGTGCACATATATGATCTTCCCTAATGAATCAAACTTCTCAATTTAATCGCGACTGCAAATATAACAAATATTAAATTAATTCTTCTACATAATATATTTATCAAAACAAATTGTCCTTTAAAACTGATTTTAGACAAGTTTTTCAAATGCAATAATAAATATGAATTTAAAAAAATATGTTGTCAAATAGATTCTATTTAGAATTGAGAAAGATTTATATATTAAATTCTTGTCTCAAGATTAGTTTTAGTTACATTCTTTAGCAAAAACAAAATTTAAAAAACTATAAACACGAATCAGAGATATAAATTGTAATATGTTCATAAATTGTGATTAATTTTAAGTAAATCAATTTATAACGATAAAAATTCAATTTTGCGAGATATTTTCACATAAATATCCTGTGGTACACAGTAATACAGTATCTCCACAAACGTTCGACTGGTTCGACTCGCTATACTATCAATTGTTTCCTCGAGACTGTCTTGTGTCAGAGAAAAATGGCTATGCTTTTGAATAAAAATTATTTTTCATTCCAAATAAAACGCTGCTTTCAACGGCAGCAATTTAGTAGAGTTTATACATGGTACAATGGTATTGAGTGGAAGTGTGGAAAAAGAATTTTGAAGAATGTTCTAAGTGTACTAGTGGGCGCGAGTGCTACTTGCGGAGTATTCTTGTATTTCCTAGACCGATCGGTTCAGGCAATGGGCCGTGAGGCTGCACGAAGTCCCAAGTATCCCTGGGACTTTGAAGGGTATCTCACATCTCTGGATCACTCGGCCTTACGGCGGGGTTGGCAAGTCTACAGAACCATATGTTATACTTGCCACAGCTTGCGCTACGTACGATTCATGGATCTGATCGACGTGACACATACGAGGGACGAGGCCAAGGCTATTGCCGCCGAGTATGAGGTAGACAGTAGGCCTGAATTTATCTCGTGCCCGACCTGTTGATTTCATTTCTGAAGCATTTCGTTTCCTTCCCTTTCTTACAGCTTTTATAATTGACTTCAAGTCCGCACTCGAAGACACGTAATACAATTACAAATTGGCTTGCTAAAAATGTTCTACGTCCGCGTAAAAATGAGATTAACTATCTCGTCTAACTGTGATAACACAAAATATATTTTTCTATTCAGTGTTATAAAAAAGTAAATAAAGATATGACGGATCCAAGGCTGGCCACACATGTTCAAGTATATTTGTGTAAGTTGATTGAAACGTGTATGCTGATTTGTGATAACTGTACAGTTTTATTATAAACACGCTGCAATAAAAACTTATACAAGTTGCTTGTGCACTTGATAAATTTACTTAAACATGTGTAGCTGACATTAAAAAGTCTTTAGTTTGAACTAACATATCACGCCACTACACACACTCCAATTTACTTGTGCAAGTCAATTAATGCAAGTAAAATTAATGCAAGTTCAAATGAATTTTCATTTGCTCCAGTCATTTTTGCGCAAGTTAAAACTGTGCGGTTTTGTCACACATGTTTCAATAAACTTGTACAAGCGACTTGCGCATGCATTGATAGTTTATTTGAACATGTATGGCCGTAAATGTTTTTAATGTAATGTTTGAAATTTGCTTTCGTTACATGAACAGAAGTTGCATTTTTTTTTTAACAGTATAGTGTTTATTAATACCGAGACATAAATATAATAATAATATCTCACGAAAAGATTTAATATATTAAAATTAACTGATTGCATTTTTAATTCAATTAATTAAATAAAAATAAATATTCGTATAATTGAAAAATGCTCAATCTCTTTTAGTGTAATCTTTAAATTAGTTTTCTTTTCACTTAATTCATATTTCATAGAATAATATGTTGCATTCGGATATGCAGGTTCAAGATGGACCCGACGAAGAGGGAAATTACTACATAAGACCTGGAAAGTTGTCTGATTTATTGCCACTTCCTTACCCAAATGAGGAAGCGGCAAGAGCGGCCAATTTCGGTGCGTACCCACCAGATCTGACTTATATTATTTATGCCAGGTGGAATGGTAGAAATTACTTATTTTCTTTGCTGACGGGTTGGACGGAACCGCCAGCAGGTGTATCTTTAACCGACCAGCAATATTTTAATACCTACTTTCCCGGAAACATAATCGGTATGGAACAGGTAATAGTATTATTCAATGATATTCTGCATATTTTTATATAAAGAGTTATTCTTTTGCTTTCTTTTATCGATAACTTCTCAAGTAATTTGATTATGAGATAAAATATTATGATACAAATTTTATCGTTTTTACGTGGTTTGCAATATGGGTTGCTGAGAACAACCGGCACGACTTCTATTCGTCCTTGCAACAAAATAAACAACTGAATACTAACACTCCTTCTGACACACAATTTTAACCAAATTTTTTTTTAAGGAGGCGATATCAAATCTCGCTATTTATTCATTTCTTAAAATTCACAATCAAAAAATCAATTGGGCCCTTAAATTTGACCCTGCATTATCGATGGAGGATTAAGTTAGTATCCCCCCCCTTCCCTCAATAAATCTAAATAACATCAATATCAAAATTAAACATTTAATATAATATGTGTTAATTATATACTTTGTTTATATGCTAGTCCTAATTTTTATGCTCGAATATTTAGCGGAAAAAGATTGAAAATAGGGAGCTAACTAGCTTAACATCGAGTTTGCGTCCTCTTCATTAAATAAATATATATATAACAATATATATATATAAAATTACTGTAGAATTAAGTGCTTTTAAGAACACTCAACTAAATCAATGTATTTATCACAGTTTAAAAGATATACATCAATAAAGTTTGACACAAAATATAATGCTTATTGTTAATAACAATAATGAGTGAACATATCGCACAGGGGACTCCGCTCTGATAGCTAATCCTTGACATGTTATAAAAGTCACTCTTATATACTAATAAATTTTATTAGTATAATACAATAAAATATAGATGTTTCAATCCAACGTTTCGGATTCTTCTCAATATAATAAAAACATTTTAAAACGGATACAAATTATAAAACAAAAGAGTTCAACATTGAGTAGTCATCATATAAATTAAACACAAATTAAGAGAGAAATCTGTAATGAGATAGTGTTATGTAAAATGTGTATAAGATGTATTATGTTCATGCGCTTTTTCATTAAATTTCCAAATTAATTAACACGGGGAACTCCAGAGCTGGTATCCTTAGATTTAGATACAAATTTTTTGATAATTCTACAGATAAAAAGAGAGATTTCGTGTTTGGCGATTTTTCTATATAGGCCTTAATTTTTGAGGTTTTAAGTTTCGAAAATTGGTCGGGCAAAAGCGATTCGATTAATATACTTTGCAAGCAGTACGAGTCTTAGGTGATTTAGATGCTCGTTTGGAAATCGAAACGATACGAGTTCGAACTTCGAGATTGTATTGCTAAAATCGACCGAAATCTGTAACGTGTGTCGATTCGTGATTTAAAGTAAAAAA
>NW_017259336.1:1249114-1261162 GCF_001594045.1 Atta colombica | reverse complement strand
TATATATATATATATTTAATTTAGTAATATATATCATCAATTTAACTTAAATTTATGTCTAAATTGTTAATTTCATGTAATTTAGAAAAAAATATTTTAGATACGAAATTACAAAATAAATGAACTATATTATATCTATCATCAAAGTTTAATGATAGATACTACTGTTCATTTAATTTATTTATGATGTATTCAAGAGTAATATTTTTTCCTAATGCCTAAGAAATGTAAATATATTAAAACGTGTAGCTACATATAACATTTGAAAATCTTGCATCTAGGTTTTTTTATCATAATTTCATTTAAAAACTATGATAAACTTGATCTCCCTTAATAATCAGACAGTTTACAGATATAATAAACATCTATCAAATTATTTCTTCCGTAAATTTGAGATGCAAAATAAGATGTGATTATCCTAAATTATACTTTATTAAGAGAAATTATTTGTACATTAATACTGTTAATATTTATTTCGCCGATTAATCTTTCATACTAATGAAATTTTAATTGCGCGCTCTAGCATTTGATATTTGCTATAAGATATTATGATATAGAATCATATACAGATGCTAATTGGAGGAATAGTGGAATATGATGATGGCACTCCATCGTCGACATCGCAAATGGCAAAGGACTTAGTTACGTTTCTAAGTTGGACATCTCGGCAAGAATATGATGTACAAAAACTGATGTTTATCAAAGGAATGGGAGTCACTCTTGTATTCTTAGCTTCGCTTATTCATTATTCGAGATTCATCTGGTCATACTTAAGAAGTAGACAGATAGCATACGTGCCCAAGGAAAAATATTAAGAAATATTCTCGCGAAAAGTTTCCAATAAAAACCTTAATGACGGAAGTTTCTCGACATTAAAAATGAAATATATGAAATCAGTGAGTTATGAATTGAAATGAATTCATTTAATTCATAAAAATTTGAATTTGATTAATAATAATTATTTTTTAGATCCGAATTGCCACGCTAATCTTTTTTTCCGCCAATTTTGATCAGAAAAAGTATTAAAGATTATCGAAGATATAATATTAGATATATTAAAGACAAGTTACAAAAACTGGTTTAAAACCGATTTTTCAGAAAAATAATTAATTTACTAATTTATAAATACAATATGTTACAATAATCTGTAAATAAGAAATAGCAATTAATTGTAAATATAGTAAAATAAATTTTAAATAAACTTTATTAAGAAACTTTATTAAGAATGTCAAATAAAATATAATTAAATTAAAACACAAGAAATAAAATATTATCAATTTAAGGGAATGCTGAAATTGTTTCGATAAAATATAATTAATTTTCGGATTCTCCAATCTTTTAATTGTGATTTAAATTTATTTTTATTTGTTATTTATAAATAAATGTTATTAAAATATCCTCCACAATTAAAGTAGATAAAATACAGTGCGCAGACAACAATTTCATATGGCAAACAAAAAGAAATTTAAAAATTATAGTTTTCTGCAATTGACTCGTGACAACATGTGTTGCATATAAGATTTTAGACTTCGTACGATTGGAATAAGCTTAGATAGCACTAGAGGTTATATGAAAGAACAATACTATTGTAGAAATGAAACTAAGGACTTTAGTATAAGAGGAAAGAGAATCTGAAAAATTTCATTTGTATGCTACGAGTGAAAAATAAAACAGAGCAATAATTATGTTTAACAATAGGTACCGAGTCTTTCAAGAGATAGCGTTACAATATATCAAATAAGAGCAGATTGTGTGATAATAAAACGATAATGTAAGAAAGTCAGTTTAGAATTAAAAAGTCTGCATTATCGACTTCAATCAAATTTAGCCATCCAGTATTCCCTTAAGAAAAAGATATCTTTTATTATAATATTTATAATATTTCATTTAAAATTTTTACATCTAAAGATGAGGCTACTACAATTAGATATTATATCTAATTATAACAGCTCTATCTATAGACATATCAAATTATATTTTTGATAAATTATTTTAAGTTCTTTTAGTTCTTTTATGTACAAGCATCTATTTATTTTTACGATGCTAGCATTTTATTTAGCTCTATATCTATATATAAACAAATTTTAGAGCAATTTTAATCAGATATGTGCATGCGCGCGCGGGTGTGTGTGTGTGTGTGTGTGTGTGTGTGTGTGTGTGTGTATATATGCATAGTCTATATCCTCACTGACCATACGTCCACATAATTCCACAGAGTGCAGAGTGCATACATATAGCCGCGTATACATACGTACGAAAACGTAATCTATAAATATAAGCAACTTTCGACGAACGACGAATCCTATCCTCTGATGCCAATATGGGCCAATCGCGAAATAGCGTTCGCGCATGCAAAGTCGTACACAAGGAACATAGATGGATCCAGTGACCGACTGCAGTAACATGCGCCAACATCGATAATCGTTTTGCAATGCGGCCTTGACGGTGCCCGTATAGCTGCCGATCGTGCCGTCTAAAAATAGGAGCTTGTGCGTGAGTGCACGCGAGCGCTTACGGGCAATAAACATTAATGTCGTCTCTCACATGAGTTGTTATCTCCGAATGAGTTGGTCGCTTGAGAATCTATCTCGTTTGTAGTAACACCCCCGCGCTATCCCGCGATACCTCACCGTCTATTTTTAGATCGCCGCGTATAGACATCTTGCTTACACTTCTCTCTCTCTTTCGATTTCTCATTTCATCCATCTCTCGATCGGTGACAGCAGAATAGAATGTCGAAAATAATATCAAGCATTTCGGCAGCAATTATACAGGGTGCTTTGCAATGCTACTATTGAAAACGTATTCCTGAGATTTTTGAATCGAAAATTCTAGTATGAAAATCGAGGCTATAAAACTTTTAACCTTATAAACTTTTTAAATTAACAGCGATTAAAGTTCACTAATCAAAATAAATTTGTATTCGTTTTCTTTGTATGATGAACTTGTAATCTTAAAGAAGCTGGAATAAGAGAGAGAAAGAGAGAGAGAGAGAGAGAGAGAGAGAGAGAGAGAGAGAGAGAGAGAATAATAATATAACATAATATCAATTTCGAAAGCATTTTTTAAATTTAAAATATTAATATTTCGATTGAAAAAAAAAAAAGGATTTATTTGTATCTAAGAAAAAACTATATTACTTACACAAAAATAAATGTAAATAGAAAAACAGAATAGAGATGAATGACACAATTCGAGCATTTACTATAGTTATTATATATTCCGTTTTTCTATATATAAATTTTCTATATATAAATTTATTTATGCAAATAATATAGTTTTTTTCTCGAGTACAAATGAATACTTTTTTACAGTTAAAATAATATTAATATTTTAAATCAACTAATTCCTCCAAAATCGATATTATAATCATAATGTATTATTTATTCCAACTTCTGTAAGATTATGTTTCAAGTTTGATAGTAATTAGCAATTCGTGATACTGTAAAAATGTAAAATATATATTAAAAAATTTACATAATATTATTATTATACAATACTATTAGCAAATATTATTAGGAGATATACCAAGATCCAGCATCGACCATACAGGATATGTGTTCTTCCGAACCGGGACTCTGCTCCGAATGAGCTGAAATTTTACAGATAATATTGTTACGATTTATAGTAATTATGAAGATTCTATTGTTGGGTTTTTTATAATTTAAATGATAAAAAATAAAAAAGAGAAAAATTATGACTGAAAATATTTCTTTTGTGTGTGTGTGTGTGTGTGTGTGTGTGTGTGTGTGTGTGTGTGTTTAAAAAGTATTATAGCCTCGATATTTTCGTATTAGAATTTTCAATTCAAAATTATTTCATAAACACATTTTTAAAAATGTAATGCGATAGTTGCAAAACACCCTGTATGTAGGAGACGATGCGTCAATGCAGCAACAAGTGATGCCCACAGACGTAAGAGGAAACCGGTGGCGATGAAGGATGATAGGCCGGATAGGGAGTGGGGGCAGGATGAAATCAAAAATATACGAAACGATGAATGAAACCACTGTCAACATTATCCAACTCGCAACGAGACTGTTTTTGAATGCATCTTCGGAGGTGACGGAGAAGAGAATGTGAGATGCAACAAGGACTAAGATAAGCCACAATCTCAAAATATCATCAGTCGCTCAGAAAATTTATTGCACGGTGAGACCGACGTGTGATGCTGACATCGATGCATCGTGTATATAATGGGCGCGAGAAGCGAAATGTAAATGGAAACTGGCGTAATTTCAACAAGAATAACTTTCTGTGAAACGTAGATACGCTGATTGAAATAAGTTGTTTCGAAATTATACAAATATGTAGAAGTAAGTATATGCCCAATTCGTTATTTACAATCAATGTGTTACATTCATATAAATAAAACTAAATTAAGTCTTTTGTATAGAAAAAAAAAACAAAGAAACAATGCTTCTTATATATATATATATATATAAACATCGAAATCACATGTTTATGTTAATCATATGAAATAATAGTAAATAGTATTAATTGGATTTGGAATCTCTTGGAAATATTGTGGACGTTATAGAATTAATCATTCCTAATTATATTATAAAAAAAACTACACAAAAAGAATTTTCTCTTAAAATTTATTCTGGAAATATGATAGTTATGGTACTTTAAAGCTTTTTATCATGCACTTCAAAATTAATCAAATTTATTTTATATTTTATTGTAGTTTTATTAGAAAATGAGAGATTTACATAAAATTCTTCGAAATACAATATTGTCCCACGATTATCATATTTTCATTTAAAAAAACATTCTCTCCATGTAGCTCATTTATTTTAAACATTCCTATGATTAGACATGTACACTCGTCAACTAAGAGATTGCACACTTTTTTCGATTTTAGAAGTCAGCTTAGCTCGTAGAGCGATTAAAAATAAATGATTAGAATCATAAGTAAGAACCAATCGCTCGATGAGCAAGCTGCATCCAAAACCGAGTCAATCACAACGTGATCAATCAATACATGATCAATCACAACGTAGTAAATCATTGTCAATCGTAACATGCTACAACACACTAACGTTGAATCAATATCTCAGAAACATTGAACTGCAACATTGTGAACACTGCAGCTACATCGCAAAATATAGATTCTATATTGAAGACATTGCAGAAACGTCTAATGTCCGTTGAGTATATTGTATTCACATAGCAAGGTCATATATTTAAGGCTTCTTTATTTATCTTCAGATGCTCTACAAATTATTTTATTGGCTACTGAGCATCTAAAGATAAATTTAAAGAAGTCTTAAATATAAGGTCTGATTATGAATACGGACATATATATCTTACAGATGTTACAATTCAACATTGATTCAAGTATATGCAACGTTCATTCAATGTTTATTTAATGTATAAGCAAGATAGATTTCATATAGATTAAATACATTTTGTATTTTCAAAAGAATTGAACAAAAGGCGCAAAAATTAGTCTTTAAATTGTGGAAAAAATGACAATTTAAAAAATAATATTGATTCTTTTTTATTATTTAAAATTGATTCTTCTGATCTGCTTTTTTAAAATATACTTTATTTGTAGATATAAAAGTATATTTTAGTATATAAAACGAATTTTATAAAAAAAAATAAAAATAAAAATAAAAAAATCAATATTATTTTTAAAATTAGATTTTTCCACAATTTAAAGATTAATTTTATACATTTATTTTATTCAATTCTTTTGAAAATAAAAAATGTACATAATATAAAAATAATCTTAAATTTTTATAAAATTGAGAATCATTTTATGTAATTAGTTTTGCTTTTATTAATAAAATAATTTATGTATTTTTTCTTAAAAATTACATTTTGTATATTATTGTATGATTATTATTATACTTATTATACTTATTCATATTTTGTATATTCCGTACTTTTTAGTTAAAAATATTATATTATTGTAACACATCATTATATAACTTAATCTAAAAATAATATTTAAATAATACTTAATTTAAATAAAACTTAATTTAAATTTTTATGTATTTTTACTCATTAATCACTTCGCCAACCATTGTAGATTTTTTAACAAAACAAAGTTACTTATGTAAACATATTTTGAAGCTAAATAAATATACAAAATGTTTTAACATAATCATTGCTATAATTGAAAAAAGATGTCTACTATATATGTATACATGAAAAAATATGTCCAGAATGTAACATTTTTTTTATATGATAAGACTTTATTTACAGGCAACATTTTCAATAATTTATAATAATAACAAAATTGTCTTGTATGTATTCTCCATTACTCAATATAGTTATAAACATTACAAATATTAATAGAGATAATGTTATAGTGAGATTCATTAAATTGTACATACGTATCCGGTAAATATTTAAACTCAATTTTCCCGAAAATAAAGTCCCATATGAACAATTTTATTCTACATTTTTTACTTATTTTGTCATGTATTATTCTTCTTACTCGGTTACAGTTACCATCGTCAGTTACGGAACATCCTACCGATTTTGAAATGCATACAACCTAAACTTTTTAATGTTAACAATATGTAATAATAAAAGGTATATATCCATAACCTCATACATCTCGATTTTGCAGTAAAAATGTAAAATACGTTTTTCTATATCCCATGTGTATCATACGTAACCTCTAAAACAGGTTAATCATGTATACGTATACGTAATTTCATTTCACAGAATCAATAAAAACTCCGGAATACATAAAACAAAATAAAATATATGCACCTGATGCTTATTATTGCCTGCAGTTAATAATAATCTCAAGCGATCTCGAGCAGCAGCGAATATTGTCAAGATTCAATTGAATTCAACACACGATAACAAATAGCCGATACGCCAGACACGAACAATGAGTATAGATAGAGAGAATATGTAGAAAAAAACCATGAGTCGACGTCGCGCATCAAATCAGTCAATTGGTTGGATCCATAGGTAAGAACCAATCATGCTTATTCGTTCAGCAAGCAAGCCGTTTGCCATCTTGAATTTACCCAACTTTGCGCGCGACTGATTCCCGCGTAAATAACGTTTGAAATGAGTTTCGTTAAAAGATCAATATAAGTAATTTTTTTTTCTATTTAATTTGTATGATGTTTTTTATGACGTAATTTTTATAACGTTCTATTTTTGTTTATTTTTTGGATATCGATATATAATTTGTTCAATGTTATTTCAACGTTCTAACAACATTAATAATATTGCAATATTTACACGATGTTCTATTTTGTTCATTTTTTGGATATTATATATAATTTATTCAATATTGTTGCAACGTTGTAGTAACATTAATAATATTATCACTACTGTAGCTCTCAATTCATACTCTCGACATAAGGCAGTTACAATGCAATATAACGTTTGATAAAGAAACATAAAAATTAAATTTAAAATGAAAATCAATGTAATAGACTCCAACGAATAAAATTCAAATAATCAAATTGTAAAAAGACAAAAGAGCCATACTTGTTGTTTGTACTATATAATATTTATATATTTATTGTAAACTAACAATTATGCAAACATACATACAGACGTTTCGACCTTTCACATAAGGTCTTCTTTAGTGTAATAAAATTATACAATATTACTATAAAAAATATTTAATGTAATATAACTTTTTTACATTGTAAACTGTGTGTAGAGGATCTGATGTGAAAAGATTGACGTCTATATGTATGTATAATTGTTAGTCTACAATAAATATATTTCTTTAAATATATAGCTCCTTTATCTTTTTATAATTTGATTATATAAAAAATAGTTATTAAATCTAGAAGCAAATAAATTCTTTGAATGGACTACCACTGATGTTTTTGTTTAAAACCTCTAATGCTAATTATGCATATTGACATTTTGATTTAATGAATTTATCTGCCGTGTCTATTATAAGTCTATTGCAATTACTGCATTATTGTTCCAAAATACGACATCATAGTGCTGCTAGCAGTATCAAAATAATTTTGAAACGGCTGTGGCAATGGACTATTTGTGATTATTGCACTGACAGTAAAAAGAGAACATATCCAGCGTATATAAAGGGAACTGTAAACAATTGTTTTGTAGCAAACGGGTCTCTCTTTCTAGAAAGAGAGACCCGTCTTATCAAAAATATTTCTTATTGTAATTGCCATTGTTATTTGATTTTTCAACACGGAAAAAATTAGATCATAATTAGATTATAAACGAAATAACATAATTTTTCCAAAAGAAAGAAATAAATTGCACTTATTACTTTACTTGTATCTTATAATCTTAGATCCAGATAATTTCGATAAACAAAATAATCTGTTGAATTTATTATCATAGCTACAAAACTTTAAAAATAAAATTATATTGCGTATAAGATAGTTTTTTATATTGATTTTATTATAATATAATCTTGTTGAACTTTGCGGGATAGATATGCTTAAAAGATACCTTATAAGAGATGCCTTATTCGATATTAGCGAGATATATTGCACCGTCACTGCGTTAACGAAATTATACACAATCACGGGTTTCCTAACGGAAAATGCAGTAGTCGTTTTTCGCGCTACGAATATGTCTCATTTCAAATACGGTAAGCAATACAATGATTGATGTCGTTAGTTCATCGCAATTTACGTGGAAAATATTTACAAAGTTATCTATTTATCTCTTTTTCAAAAAAATAATGTCTCCGTAAAAAAGTTATGTTCTCTTTTGGAATATTAATTCTTATGAAATCTTATTTTTCCTTTTCACACACACACACACACACACACGCGCGCGCGCGCGCGCGCGCGCGTAAAGATATTTTCTATTATAAGTTTTCAGAAATAAATTGTATTTTGTGCATTTCTGTTTTGCAAAATCGTTCAGTGATCTTTCCGATATTCTGGTGGATCCTCACTACAACTGCGAATATTATTCGAAACGATGACATTTGTGGATCTTATAATGGTAGACGCCTGTATTTGGAGCTGAACGAGAGAAGCATCCTCTATGCAAAGAACGTCACTTTTGTCAAAAATTTATCGAGGCAACTGGTGCCGCGTCCTTACGCCACGACAATTAACAGTTCACATTATCATTGCAGCCTTGAATTAGTGACTTGTCCATCCTGTGTGATAGTTCTCATCTTCAAAAATATCGCGCTTCCTAATAATTGTGGCGACGGAGAAATCATCATGAATAGCCCATGCAGGTGAGATATCGATACATCGGCGATTACTGGATATATGTTATCGAGTGAAATAAAATCTTATATCGAATTCGATTGTAAAACATAAATAATCTTTTAGAACACGTTTTAGAACTTATTTTATTATATGAATAACAACCTGTGATATTTATTTTATTATATGAATTTTAACTGATTTAGATATTGCTTATCTGCATATGTATACATAGCATGATAAAACTCAACTTTAAACATTTTTTTATTTATACTTATTCACATTCAGACTGCTATGTTAAAGCAATACATATTCTTATCATATATTTCTTTAAAAATATATATAAAATATATGTAATGTAGCTCTTGTGAAAGGAAAAAAATAAGAATATAGTATTTTTGCTTATCTTACAAAAAAAAAAGTTAATTGTTGTTTGCAAAATTGCAAACAGTATTATAAAAACTGCTATATTATTTAACAGAAGACACTTTATAGTTTATATTTATGCTTCTAAAATTTTACTTTCAGCTTTTATTTAAGAAATATTGTTCAAAGCAAAAGGATATATCGGTATTTGTGATTTTCCTCTAATATAATTAACTAAACTAAAAAATTTAGTTCTTCTCATATATCGAATGATAATGATGTTTAGAAGCAATGTCTAGAAAACTGTATTAGAATTATTGCCTTAACTCAATTACTTACTGATGTAACTTACAATTAGATCTATATGACTCTTAGGATGCTTCGTGAAAATAATTTATCTTGAAATCATATATACGTTTTTATAGATGCGATTACGTGTGGCTCTCAGAACCACCTTATGAAGAGATTTCTGGTACACCCTTCTGTGGATTGTACGCACCGATCACATATAGATCAAGCACGAGAACTCTATCTATAACTCTATTCTATAGCCAATCTCACAAGCACGCGTTTACCATTGAATATACGGCAGAAAGTAAGGAAGTAGTTAGTAATATTGTAACGGAAGAAAAGATGGTGTTATGTCTAGTAGTGTAGTAGTTATAATGACATCTCTTAATATCTCCACTATAGTTACAATTTTTAGTTATCACTTATATGAAATTATTTACTTATTGAAATTATTTAGTAACTTACCATGATATCGTGACATCATAATTTTTTTTAAGTTGTGATATGCATTTAGATTTAATACTAATGGCGGAATACGAAATAGTGCTCAGATATTAATATATTGCGCGAAAGATTAAAATAATACAGAACTCTAATTGGATTAGACAAAATTTTAAATTCTTTATTCTATTCGCAGTAAATCTATTTGTATCAATTCTATTTGTGAAATTTCGTAGAGTGCTGACACGAATATGCTTTTAACGTATTTACTCATTACGGCGATATAAATGCTTTTTTAAATCGAACGTTATTGTAGCCGCGATGAACAAATTATTCTGGAATCGACACTTTTGTTCCACAGAAAATAGATTGCATCTAAAAGGGACTGAAATGACATCAAGAATATCAACAAAGGGTTTAAACGGTACCGGCGGAGGTATTCTAATGTCGCCATTTTTTCCGGCTCCATATCCCCGTGATTTGGGTTTGGAATATATCATAACATGCCCCAATGAGACCCTCTCCTGTCGCATCAGATTGTTGTTTAGCGACTTTCAATTAGCGACGGTCTCTATAATAGAGGTACATTTCTAATTATCTCTTGATATCAAAGGAATTTTTGATATCAACAAATTGGTCAAATATTCTAGTTTTATCTCTTTTTCTAAAACGATCGTTTTTAATATTTTATAAGAATAATTAAATATAATTTGCAAATCTGAAGAATATGTTTAATACATTAGAACATTTATGCGGATACTTTGGTTAATTTTTGAATTTTTTTCTATTCTGTTAAATTTTAAATAATTTCATGACTACTAGTTCTTGATTCGTTTACCGTAAGCAGTTTTACGATTGGAATGGAGAACGTTTGGACGTGAGTAGCGGTGCCCGATTTCGGCCGCCAGTCATAATGAGTTCCGGTTCATCGTTACTGATAAGATTCTATGCGAATGGTGGTACAGGTCTTGGTTACAAAGCCTTTTATTCCTTCGTCATCGGTCACACATATGATAAATCTGTACAACCGATCACCGACTGTGGTGGATATGTGGAAAACCTAGGCGGTACCATCACGATGATGAACATGGTCGGTCGAGGAGTAAAGATTTATGATTGCGTTTGGCTAATCAGACCACCCAAGAACTTCTTGCATATGAAGACGCATATGTATCTGAAGGTAGTGAGTTTCGCTGGCATGGGTACGTTGCAAAACAAATTAAATATTTTATTAAAATATCTAACAATACGACGATTGCATTTCTATAAATGTTCTATAGAAAACTTGGAAAACGAGTAAAGCAGGAGAAATCGAAAAAATGATAGAAATCAAATATAAAACTTTGTTTTTCTTTCCATTTTTATCAATTAATTTAAATTAGTCTATTTATCCATAGTGTTTCATAGAAAAGATGAAATTAATGAAGCATGATTCTAATTGTGAAAGATAGACAGAATCGGCTTTTCCATAAACATGATTATTTTTCAGCCGGCAATACGGAATTAATCATCAAGGAGGGTCCAACTTCGGCCCTGATGTCATTGGAAGTTATTCGACATCCAACGAATCAACAATCGCTAATACACAGGGAACACATCGCGCCGATCATCAACGGATTCCATGTAAGTCTTCGTGGTACATTCAGTCCAAGCTCTCACTTGGCGATTGCATATGCAGCCTTCAGTTATATGGGTAAGTCTGTCTTCGACGACAATAAGATGCAAGATGATTACCTCATTCCAATAAAGCACGTTTTAAGATGGTTCTTTAAAAAAAAATGCTGAAAATTTGGAATATCTCACC